>NC_050576.1:130916807-131216807 GCF_011100635.1 Trichosurus vulpecula
TTGAGGTGGCCTGGCAAGGGTCCCCATCTCACGTTCCAGACCAGAACGCTCATGGCTATGGGGGGAGGGCTCATCGCTGGGCGTGGCCAGGCCTTGGGGTGGTGGATAGACCTCCCCCAATCCTGAAACGTTCCTGTGGAGGAGCGCCCAGTCGGTGGCTGCTGTGGCCAGATCTCGACGGAGGCGGGGACGCTGGAAGGGGTCAGCTTGCGCTTGCCCCAAGGCCGAGCCGCTGCGTCAGACGCTGCTGCATTCTGCCTGGTTGCTTGCAGCCGTAGTTGCATCGCTGCCGTCACCCTCCCGGGTTCCAGCGGCTTCTGCCAACCTGCGGCCTTGCGCAGTAACTGGACAAACCGTAAGCGCTTAGGTCACGGCTGCTCTAATGCCCACAGGGATCAAAAGTGGGTCCTCCGCCTTTCCTAACCCTCCCCGTTCTTTCTGGGGAGAGACAACACAGCCAAGGCCGGGAGCGTAACCCCAGGGCAAGCCTCTGCGTGGACAGAGATCTTAAGGGACTCTGGCATGAGTCTGTCTCCTTCCGGGCCTCGGGCAGCGGGGCCTCTTAGTGCCAGGCTTTGGGGTGCGAACGTGGTCCTGCATCCTGGCTCAAAGGACAAGCCCGGAGGTTCTCTGCCTTACGGGCTGGAGGGGTGGGGATTGGGGCGCGGGGAGAGACGCAGCAAGTGGGGTTTGGACGGCCAGCAGAGCTGCCTAGGGGCACCTTCAGTAATACTGGATTTTGAGGGGCCCTGTTTCACCCTGATAGAATGCAGTTGTTCCTAAATAATTATCAAAAAATCTTTTCTCAAGATTGCTATTCATATCCTAACACAGAGATGATGCACTCAGTATGCGGAATGAAACACAATTTTGGACTTGGCCAAGGTGGAAATTTGTTTTACTTGGCTGCATATTTATTACAAGGATTTTGTTTTCCCATTTGCCGGGATGGGAAGGAAAGAAGATAAATGCTTGTTAATTGGAAAGAACTTTATATGTGTGTGTATAATACATGTATAACTTATTTTAAAAGAACCCATATAGTTTGGTTCTCCCCAATGGGCAATATTCTAGCCCTTATTTCCCTGTTCCTTTTCCTCATTCTGGACTTCCCCAAGTCTCCCACAGCTGTGGCCCTTCATTTCTCCACCCCTTAACCAAATTCATTTGATTAGTCTCCACGGCTATTTACATTACAGTTTGTTAGAGGAAAATCAACCCCTGATTTTGTGGAGGAGGAAACAGACCCAGAGAAGGTAGTGACTTGCCCTAAGTCACACAGTGAGCTAGAAAAATATTTTCCTTAAGAGAAGCCCAGGAAATTTGCTTGAAGAGCAAATAAAAATAGCTGAAGTTAAAATTCTGGGTCCCAAGTGAAAAAGTAATTAGGTGTCCAAACTATTGACTCCAGAAACACTGCCCCACTTCATGGTAAACCCTTGCAGGACTACTTTAAATAGCATTTGGGATATGCCTCCATAAATCTCCCTTGAGAAGACATTTGTTTTCCCAGATTTCAAAGATGTTTGGCAACATCCCTAAAACTGGAGGGCACCTTACCTTGTAGTTAGATCCCCAGATAGTCATGTTAGTTTCAGGCTAGAGGCAATTCTCTCTGAGCCCAGCATAATTTATTACATACTTTATCCTGTTTCTGTTAATCAGTAAAATGCCTTCAGATAGACAATTTGATTCAGGTTTGATGTTGTGTTCTTAAGTGAAACTTTCATCCCTGGAATGTTTGTATATTTTAAGCTTTGGAAGTAGAATGGCCTTGACCCCACTTACTCGAAGCCAGAAATGCTGTTTAAATAGTTTTAAGCAGAATTTTGTTTTGTCAAACAAACTTATGTAGCCAATACCAGGGATGGGGAACCTGCAGCCTCCAGGCTGCATGTGGCCCTCTAGGTCCTCAAGTGCAGCCCTTTGAATCCAAATATCACCGAACAAATCCCCCTAATAAAAGGATTTGTTTGGTAAAACTTGGGTGCAGTCAAAAGGCCACACCCAAAGGCCACAAGGCATAAGTCCTTGAGGTCACAGGTTCCCCACCCTTGCAAAATAGACCATAACTGATGCTAATATTTGTCCCCTACTTTTCTCTGGAGAACTTCAGGTAGCTTTTCAGCTTCTCTCCACCTCACTCCCCCACTCCAGCTCCCCCCCCCCCGCCCCCATCAGTGATTTAATGCAGAAGAAGTCAGCCATTGGACTTACATTCCACAGACTTTATAAATACCTTGCTCATGTGGGAGACAGGCTGTGGGAATGCTGGGCACCTAAACTGGCGGAGATCCCCAGGCCTCCCAACACAGGATGGCAGTCTGTGGAAGCGATGAGAGGCAGCGCAATGCTGCTGGCCATGAAACATCACCTGCTGGGGGTTGCAGCTCAAATGTATGAAAGGCGGCTTCTTGCACTTCTGGGAGACATAATGGCCAGGTAGACAGCTCTAATCCCTCCCCCCCCCACCCAGAGAATTCCTCGGAAAAAAAAAGAATGCTGGAACAGAGGAGATAGAAGTGGGGCTTGAGTGACCAAATAGTAGAAGTTCATTAATCCCAAGCCAGCAGGGGTCAACACCAGGAGCTCAGACATAATCTTGCTTCCCTAGGGGAAGTGCCCACACCAGCTCAAACAATAAAGAGCTGAGACCATTGCTGAAGAGCAACAGTGCTGGAGAGCACCCCTAGGGAAAGAGACATCAGGGAGCCAGACCCCCTCCCCCACACCTCAGGAAACTGAAGGATATAATTCACAAAGACAACAACTAGACTCACAATCCCCAGAATAAGAAAGCTGGGACAGAAAGCCCTGAGCCCCAAAGGCAGAAATTTGTTGTAAATCCAGGAAAAGGCTAACCAACATGAAGAAGAACACACACACACACAACACACACACAAAACTGAGGACCATTGATTCTTTTTATGGAGACAGGCATGATCAAAATACCAATTTGGAAGAGGACAGCAATGACACTATAGATACATCTGACACCTCAAAAGGTAATGTGAAGTGGTCTCCAGCCCAAAAAGCATTGCTGGAAGAGCTAAAGTAGGATTTTAAAAACCAAATTAGGGAGCTAAAAGAAAATATGGAAAAAAAAATCCACTGATGAAATCAAGTCCCTAAAGAATAAGACTGGCGAAATGGCTATGGAGAGTCAGAATCTAAGGAGAGAACTGACAACACTGAGAGGTAAACTCAACCAATTGGAAAAGGAGACTCAGAAGCAAAATGAAAACACTAACTCATTAAAAATTGGATTTGAGCAAGTGGAAGCTAATGAATCTAGGAGGCACCAAGAAGAAGTAAAACAAAATGTAAAGAATGAAAAAATAGGAAAAAATGTGAAATATCTGATTGGGAAAACAACTGACCTGGAAAATAGATCTAGGCAAGACAATTTAAGAGTTATTGGTCTACTGGAAATCCATGATGAATAAAAGAGCCTTGACAGCATCTTCGAAGAAATTATCAAAGACAACTGCCCAGAGGTCTAGAACCAGAGGGCAAAATAGTCATTAAAAGAATTCACCGATCACCCCCTGAAAGAGGTCCCAAACTGAAAACACCAAGAAATATTATAGCCAAATTTCAGAACTACAAAGTCAAGGAGAAAATCCTGCAAGCAGCCAAAAAGAAACAATTCAAATATCGTGGAACTATAGTCAGGATCACGCAGGATCTCTCAGCTTCCACATTAAAAGATAGGAGAAATTGGAATATGATATTCCGAAGGGCAAAGGACTACAAAGGGACTACAACCAAGGATCAACTACCCAGCAAAACTAAGCATAATTTTTCAGGCAAGGAGATGGACATTCAACGAAATAAGGGAATTCCAGACCTTCCTGATGAAAAGGCCAGAACTCAAAGGAAAATTTGATCTCCAAATTCAAAACTCAAGAGAGACATAAAAAGGTAAACAGGGGGGAAAACCCTCACAAACCTTATTAATCTATAAGGGCAAATTATTTGCATCTTTTTATAGGATTATATCATCTTATGTATGTTTTATATATATATATAGATGTATATATGTATATATATGTATATATATACATCTATATATATATATAGATATATATATATATAATGTCAGTCTTGAGAATAGTACAGCTATTATGACAATTGAAAGGGATACACATAGGTTGTGAATGCCTGTATAAAATAACTGATATAAGGATAAAAACATAATTAAGAGATGTAAAGGGAGGGCTATGAGAGAAGAGGTGAGGAGGTAGTAGAAAAGGGTAAATTACACCAAATGAAGAGGCACAAAAACATATTATAGTAGAGGGAAAGAAGGGAGGGAGAAGAGCAGTATTTGAGCTTTACTGTCATCTGATCTGGTTCAAGAAGGGAATAACATACCTTGATAAGTATAGAAATCTAACTTGTCCTACAGGAAGTAGGAGGGGAAGGGGGGAAAAAGGAGGGGGGTGGTCAGAAGGGAGGGGAGAAGTAACAAGTGGAAAAAGGTAAGATAAAGGAGGGGAGTAAAGAGGGAGGGTAAACTGAGGAAGGCAGCAGTCAAAAGCAAAACTGTGATGAGGAGGGGAAGGGGAAAGGGAGAAATAAAAGCATAAATGGGGAAATAGTATGGAGAAAAAGACACAGATAGAAATTATAACTGTGAATGAGAATGGGATGAACTGTCCCATAAAACAGAAGCAGATAGCAGAATGGATTAAAAACCTTAATCCTACAAGATGCTGTTTACAAGAAACACATTTGTAACAGGAGGATACACACAGGGTAAAGGTAAAAGGCTGGAGTAAAATATATTGCACCTCAGCTAAAGTAAAAAGAGCAGGTGTAGCAATCCTAATCTCAGACAAAGCAAAAGTAAAGATAGATTTAATTAAAAGAGATAAGGAAGGACACTACATCCTGCTAAAAAGCACTATAAACAATGAAGCAATATCATTGTTTAACATTTATGCACCAAGTGGTATGGCATGCAGATTCTTAGAGGAGAGGTTAAGGGAGTTACAGGAAGAAATAGACAGCAAAACTATAATATTGGGAGACCTCAACCTCCCCCTTTCTGAACTTGATAAATCTAACCTCAAAATAAATAAGAAAGAAGTTAAGGAGGTAAACAGAATTTTAGAAAAGGCAGATATGGGGGGGGGGGGCAGAGCCAAGATGGCAGCTGGAAAACAGGGACTAACATGAACTCCCTGCCGAGTCCCTCCAAAAATCTATTAAAAATGGCTCTGAACCAATTCTAGAACTGCAGAACCCACAAAACAACAGAGGGAAGAAGGGCTCCAGCCTAGGACAGCCTGGATGGTCTCTGGGTGAGGTCTATCCCGTACGGAGCTGGAAGCAGAGCGGAGCGGGGTGGAGCAGAGCCCAGCGTGAGTGGCATGGACCAACCAGACCAGGAGCCGGGCGGAGCGTGCCCTAGCGCCCTGAATCAGTGAGCTGCAGCAGTTACCAGACTTCTCAACCCACAAACACCAAAGACAACAGAGAAGGTTAATGGGAAAAGCTGCAGGAGTAGAAGGAGTTCGAGGTTTGGCTACCGCCCTGGGGGCATCAGAGGTGAGGCAGCTACAGAATTACAGCTGCAGTTGCTTCCAGGCCCAGGCCCACGTGGTGGGAGGAATTAAGTGGTGGATCAGAGCAACAGTGAAGAGCCTGCTGAAGATCTAAGTCCAGTCCGGGTTGGGGGTTCTTGGGGAAGGAGGAGTGCTGGTGTGGCAGAGCTGGCACATCCCCCCAAGCGTGGAACATAGTTCTCTAAACTCTACAAGCAGTCATACCCCACTGAAAAACTCAAGGGTCAAGTTAGTTGGCTGGGAATATGGCGAGGCAGCGAAAACCACCCAGATTCAGTCTCAGACTTTGGATTCAGACTTTGGTAACAAAGAAGACCAAAACATAGAGACAGAATAAGTTAACAAAGTCAAAGAGCCTACAACAAAAGCCTCCAAGAAAAACATGAACTGGTCTCAGGCCATGGATGAGCACAAAAAGGATTTGGAAAAGCAGGTTAGAGAAGTAGAGGAAAAATTGGGAAGAGAAATGAGAAGGATGCGAGAACACCATGAAAAACAAGTCAATGACTTGCCAAAGGAGACCCAAAAAAATACTGAAAAATATACTGAAGAAAACAACACCTTAAAAATAGACTAACTCAAATGGCAAAAGAGGTCCAAAAAGCCAATGAGGAGAAGAATGCCTTGAAAGACAGAATTATCCAAATGGAAAAGGAGGTCCAAAAGACCACTGAAGAAAATACTACCTTAAAAATTAGATTGGAGCAAGTAGAAGCTAGTGACTTGATGAGAAATCAAGATATTATAAAACAGAACCAAAGGAATGAAAAAGTGGAAGACAATGTGAAATATCTCTTTGGAAAAACCACTGACCTGGAAAATAGATCCAGGAGAGATAATTTAAAAATTATTGGACTACCTGAAAGCCATGATCAAAAAAAGAACCTAGATATCATCTTTCAAGAAATTATCAAGGAGAACTGCCCTGATATTCTAGAGCCACAGGGCAAAATAGAAATTGAAAGAATCCACCGATTGCCTCCTCAAATAGATCCCAAAAAGAAATCTCCTAGGAATAGTGTCGCCAAATTCCAGAGCTCCCAGATCAAGGAGAAAATACTGCAGGCAGCCAGAAAGAAACAATTTGAGTATTGTGGAAACAGAATCAGAATAATCCAAGATCTGGCAGCTTCTACATTAAGAGATTGAAGGGCTTGGAATACAATATTCCGGAGGTCAATGGAGCTAGGATTAAAACCAAGAATCACCTACCCAGCAAAACTGAGTATCATGCTCCAAGGCAAAATATGGACGTTCAATAAAATAGAGGACTTTCAAGCTTTCTCAGTGAAAAGACCAGAGCTGAATAGAAAATTTGACTTTCAAACACAAAAATCAAGAGAAGCATGAAAAGGTAATCAAGAAAAAGAACAAGAAAAAGAAATTGCAAGGAACTTACTAAAGTTGAACTGTTTTGTTTACATTCCTACATGGAAAGATGATGTGTAGGATTCATGAGACCTCAGTATTAGGGTAGCTGAAGGGAATATGCATATATATATATATATATCATATATATATATGTGTTTATGTATATATATGTATAAGTGAATGTGTATGTATGTATATATGTATGTGTAGATATATATATATATTATATATATATATACACAGAGAGAGAGAGAGAGCGAGAGAGAGAGAGAGAGCGAGCGAGCACAGGGTGATTTGATGATGAAGGGAAGATATCTAAAAGAAATAAAATCAAATTAAGGGATGAGAGAGGAATATATTGAGAGAGGGAGATAGGGAGAGATAGAATGGGGTAAATTATCTCACATAAAAGTAGCAAGAAAAAGCAGTTCTGTAGGAAGAGAAGAGAAGGCAAGTGAGGGGGGAATGAGTGAATCTTGCTCTCATCAGATTTGACCTGAGGAGGGAATACCATACATACTCAATTGGGTATCTTACACCACAGGAAATAAGAAGGAAGAAGATAAAAAAGGGGGGTGATAGAAGGGAGGGCAGATGGGAGTGGAGGTAATCAAAAACAAACACTTTCGAAAGGGGACAGGGTCAAGGGAGAAAATTCAGTAAAGGGGGATAGGCTAGGAAGGAGTAAAATATAGTTAGTCTTTCACAACATGAGTATTGTGGAAGGGTTATACATAATGATACACATGTGGCCTATGCTGAATGGCTTGACTTCTTAGGGAGGGTGGGTGGGAAGGGAAGAGGGGAGAGAATTTGGAGCTCAAAGTTTTAAAAACAGATGTTCAAAAACAAAAAAAAAAGTTTTTGCATACAACTAGAAAATAAGATACACAGGCAATGGGGCATAGAAATTTATCTTGCCCTACAAGAAAGGAATGCAAAAAGGGATGGGAGGGGAGTGGGGTGACAGAAGGGATGGCTGACTGGGGAACAGGGCAACCAGAATATATGCCATCTTGGAGTAGGGGGGAGGGTAGAAATGGGGAGAAAATTTGTAATTCAAACTCTTGTGAAAATCAATGCTGAAAACTAAATATATTAAATAAAAACAGAAAAGAAAAGGCAGATATGATAGACCCCTGGAGAAAACTGAATGGGGATAAAAAGGAATATAATTTCTTCTCAGCGTTACATGGCACATACTCAAAAATTGACCGTGTACTAGGGCATAAAAACCTCACAATCCAGTGCAGAAAGGCAGAAGTAGTCAAAACATACTTTTCAGATCATGATGCAATAAGAATTATTTGTAACAAAGAACCATGGAAAAATAAGCTAAAAATTAATTGGAATAAAAAATCTAATTCTAAAGAATGAATGGGCCAAAGAACAAATCAGAGAAACAATAACTTCATTCAAGAGAATGACAATAATGAAACAACATGCCAAAACTTATGGGATGCAGCAAAAGCAGTTCTTAAGGGAAGTTTTTTTTTATTTTACTTATTTAACATATTTAGTTTTCAGCATTGATTTTCACAAGAGTTTGAATTACAAATTTTCTCCCCATTTCTACCCTCACCACCACTCCAAGATGATGTATATTCTGGTTGCCCTGTTCCCCATTCAGTCCTCCCTTCTGTCACCCCACTCCCCTCCCATCCCCTTTTCCCTTCCTTTCTTGTAGGGCAAGATGAATTTCTACGCCCCATTGCCTGTGTATGTTATTTTCTAGTTGCATGCAAAAACTTTTTTTTTTGTTTTTGAACATCTGTTTTTAAAACTTTGAGTTCCAAATTCTCTCCCCTCTTCCCTTCCCACCCACCCTCCCTAAGAAGTCAAGCAATTCAACATAGGCCACATGTGTATCATTATGTATAACCCTTCCACAATACTCATGTTGTGAAAGACTCACTATATTTTGCTCCTTCCCAACCCATCCCCCTTTATTGAATTTTTTCCATTGACCCTGTGCCCTTTTGAAAGTGTTTGTTTTTGATAACCTCCACCCCCGTCTGCCCTCCCCTCCATCATCCCCCCCCCTTTTTTATCTTCTTCCCTCTTCTTTCCTGTGGGGTAAGATACCCAATTGAGTATGTATGGTATTCTCTCCTCAGGCCAAATCTGATGAGAGCAAGATTCACTCATTCCCCCCTCACCTGCCCTCTCCCCTCCTCCCACAGAACTGCTTCCTCTTGCCACCTTTATGCGAGATAATCCACCACATTCTATTTCTCCCTATCTCCCTCTCTCAATATATTCCTCTCTCATCCCTTAATTTGATTTTATTTCTTTTAGATATCTTCCTTTCATCTTCAACTCACCCTGTATCCGCTCTCTCTCTCTTTCCATATATATATATATATATATATATATATATATATATATATGTATATATGTATATATATACACACATATATACACATACATATATACATACATGCACATTCACTTATATATATATATATATATACATAAACATATATATATATATATATATATACATAAACATATATATATATGCGTATTCCTTTCAGCTACTGTGATATTGAGGTCTCATGAGTCATACACATCATCTTTCTATGTAGGAATATAAACAAAACAGTTCAACTTTAGTAAGTCCCTTATGGTTTCTCTTTCTTGTTTACCTTTTCATGCTTCTCTTGATTCTTGTGTTTGAAAGTCAAATTTTCTATTCAGCTCTGGTCTTTTCACTGAGAAAGCTTGAAAGTCCTCTATTTTATTGAAAGTCCATATTTTGCCTTGGAGCATGGTACTCAGTTTTGCTGGGTAGGTGATTCTTGGTTTTAATCCTAGCTCCATTGACCTGCAGAATATTGTATTCTAAGCCCTTCGATCTCTTAATGTAGAAGCTGCCAGATCGTGGGTTATTCTGATTGGGTTTCCACAATACTCAAATTATTTCTTTCTGGCTGCTTGCAGTATTTTCTCCTTGATCTGGGAGCTCTGGAATTTGGCGACACTATTCCTAGGAGATTTCTTTTTGGGATCTATTTGAGGAGGCAATCGGTGGATTCTTTCAATTTCTATTTTGCCCTGTGGCTCTCGAATATCAGAGCAGTTCTCCTTGATAATTTCTTGAAAGATGATATCTAGGTTCTTTTTTTGATCATGGCTTTCAGGTAGTCCAATAATTTTTAAATTATCTTTCCTGGATCTATTTTCCAGGTCAGTGGTTTTTCCAAAGAGATATTTCACATTGTCTTCCATTTTTTCATTCCTTTGGTTCTGTTTTATAATATCTTGATTTCTCATAAAGTCACTAGCTTACACTTGCTCCAATCTAATTTTTAAGGTAGTATTTTCTTCAGTGGTCCATTGGACCTCCTTTTCCATTTGGATAATTCTGTCTTTCAAGGCATTCTTCTCCTCATTGGCGTTTTGGACCTGTTTTGCCATTTGAATTAGTCTATTTTTAAGGTGTTGTTTTCTTCAGTGTATTTTTCAGTATTTTTTTGGGTCTCCTTTGGCAAGTCATTGACTTGCTTTTCATGGTTTTCTTGCATCCTTCTCATTTCTCTTCTTAGGGGAAGTTTTATATCCCTAAGTGCTTACATGAATAAAATAGGGAAAAAGGAGATCAATGATCTTGGCATACAGCTGAAAAAGCTAGAAAAAAGAGCAAATTGAAAATCCCCAATGAAACACAAAATTAGAAATACTGAAAATCAAAGGAGAGATTAATAAAATTGAAACCAAGAAAACTATTGAATTAATAAATAAAACAAAGAGCTGGTTTTATAAAAAAAACAATAAAATTGATAAACCTTTGGTCAATTTGATTAAACAACAGAAAGAAGAAAATCAAATTACCATATCAAAAATGAAAAGGGTAAGTTCACCTCCAATGAAGAGGAAATCAAAACAATAATTAGGAATTATTTTGCCCAATTGTATGCCCATAAATTTGACAACCTTAGAGATATGGATGAATATCTACAAAAACATAAATTGCCCAGGTTAACAGAAAAGGAAGTAAAATTTCTAAATAACCCCATCTCCGAAAAAGAAATTGAGCAAGCCAATAATGAACTCCCTAGGAAAAAATCTCCAGGGCCAGATGGTTTTACATGTGAATTCTTTCAAACATTTAAAGAACAACCAATTCCTATGCTTTGTAGGCTATTTGGGAAAATAGGTGAAGAAGGAGTCCTACCAAATTCCTTTTATGACACAAATATTATACTAATACCCAAACCAGGTAGAGTCAAAACAGAGAAAGAAAATTATAGACCAATTTCTCTAATGAATATTGATGCAAAAAGTTTAAATAAAATATTAGCAAAAAGATTGCAGCAACTTATCACCAGAATAATACACTATAACTAGGTAGGATTTATTCCAGGAATGCAAGGCTGGTTCAATATTAGGAAAACTATTAGCATAATTGACCATATCAACAACAAAACTAGCAAAAACCATATGATCATCTCAATAGATGCAGAAAAAGCCTTTGACAAAATACAACACCCATTCCTTTTAAAAACACTAGAAAGCATAGGAATAAGTGGAGCCTCCCTTAAAATTATAAATAGCATCTACCTAAACCATCAACAAGCATTATTTGTAATGGGGATAAGCTAGATGCATTCCCAATAAGATCAGGGGTGAAACAACGATGTCCATTATCACTCCTACTATTCAATTTGGTACTAGAAATGTTAGCTGTAGCAGTAAGAGAAGAAAAAGAAATTGAAGGAATTAGAATAGGAAAAGAAGAAGCTAAATTATCACGTTTTGCAGATGATATGATGATTTACTTAGAGAATCCCAGATACTAATACTAAATACTAAATAAACTAAACAACTTTAGCAAAGTTGCAGGATATAAAATAAACCCACATAAATCCTCAGCATTCCTATACATTACTAACAAAGCCCAACAGCAAGGGATAAAAAGAGAAATTCCATTCAAAGTTACTGTAGACACTATAAAATATTTGGGAGTCTATCTGCCAAGACAAACCCAGGGCTTATACGAACATAATTATGAAACACTTTTCACCAAATAAAGTCAGATCTAAGTAAATGGAAAACTATCAGTTGCTCATGGTTAGGCTGAGCTAATATAATAAAAATGACAATTTTACCTAAATTAATCTATCTATTCAGTGCCATACAAATTGAACTACCAAAAAATATTTTAGAGAACTGGACAAAATAATAACAAAATTCATCTGGAAGAACAAGAGGTCTAGAATATCTAAGGTATTGATGAAAAGAAACGCTAGAGAAGGTGGCCTAGCCATACCAGATATTAAACTGTACTATACAGCAGCAGTCATCAAAACCACCTGGTACTGGCTAAGAAACAGAGTTGTGGATCAGTGGAATAGGATAGGAACACAAGATGGAGAAGTCAACGACTATAACAATCTACTCTTTGATAAACCCAAAGAGGCCAGCTTCTGGGCTAATAATTCACTGTTTCACAAAAACTGTTGGGAAAATTGGAAAATGGTAGGACAGAAACTGGGCATAGACCAGTATCTTACACCATATAACAAAATAAAGTCAAAATGGGTTCATGATTTAGGAGTAAAGGCTGATACTATAAGAAATTTGGGAGAGCAAGGAATAGTTTACTTATCAGATTTATGGAAAAGAAAAGAATTCATGACACAACAAGAGAGAGAGAGCATTACAAAATGCAAAATGGATAATTTGGATTATGTTAAATTGAAATGTTTTTGTACAAAAAAGGCCAATGCAACAAAAATTAGGAGGGAAGCAGAAAATTGGGAGAAAATCTTTACAAGTAATGTCTCTGATAAAGGCCTCATTTCTAAAATATACAGGGAGCTGAGCCAAATATATAGGAATACAAGTTATTCCCCAATGGAGAAATGGTCAAAGGATATGAACAGGCAGTTTTCAGAGGAAGAAATTAAAGATGTCTATAAGCATATGAAAAAATGTTCTAAATCACTACTGATTAGAGAAATGCAAATCAAAACAACTCTTAGATACCACATCTCTCCTGAAAGTATATCATTCTTAATGCTTAAAGGCCTGATTCTAGCATGAATAGGCTGAAACACTACCCCTTCCCTTTTACTTTCTTTGGTTAGATAAGACTTTCCTTATCGTTCACTGGTTTTACATTTCTTCCCAAAGTCAACACAGTGGAATAGTCCATGGCCAAATCCAACAGTTTGCTCTATGAGGTCCAAAGGCTTTGTGCTTAAAGTTCAGGTTAGTTCTAGGTTAGACAAAGGGCAGAGATAACATGTTTAGTCATCATCCTGGGGGAAGGTGCATAGGAAGATCATCTACCCGTAGGAAGTGATCTACATACATTCACTTGTTGAATTGGACTGGGGAAGAAAATATACTCTTCTTTTTTTAAATGAAAAAACATTTATAGAATTCCTATTCCTCCTAAGTTCCAAGTGCTATGCTCAGTACTGGGGATGGAGAACAACCACAGAAAGACAGTCTATGGTCAAGTTCACATTTTCGGCAGGGGTGGGGGGGGTGGGAAAGAGATAACATATTATTAGAGATCTTAGTTGCTGGGTAAATGGAAAGACTTTTAAAAGTTCTAAGTCCTAAAAGTCATAAGAATGCACCAGAGGGGCAGATTGCATGGCCCAGACAGGCATCTTTAGATAGCAATCTGGATTAGTTTATAGGTAGTTTGGGGTAAGAGTTGAGCAAGTCAGAGTTCAGTTGGCTCTGAGAGAATCTGCCTTTCTCTTACTAGTAGTACATGTGAATAATTTCTACAGTTGTTTATAGTATAGAATATAGTATTTTGTTCATATTATTAAAGAAAAGTTAAAGTAGAAAAACAAAGATAGCCATGGAAGACAGCTACAACACAAGATGGGGGTAAGGGTAAAGAGACTGATTTGGAGATTATATTGCAGCATTAAAGAGAGTAATGCTTTGAATTTCACCATTTGCAAAGTATTGATCGAGTCTTCTCACTTCTTTCTAGTTGCTTTTCTGGCTAATCTTTGAGCTTCAGCATTGCCTTCATCTTTCAAACGAGCAGGTACATACTTCCACTCAACATTCACGTTCAGAGTCATATTATCCAGCTCAGTGAATTGGTCTTTGCGGACAACATCTTTATTTTCACTTGTTTTCCAGCCATTTTGTTTCCAGTTGGGAATCCATTCATTCATACTTTTGGTGATAAGTTGATTATCTGTGTACACAGTAAGTCTGTCCTTATTTTGGGCCTTTGGTTGCTCAGTCACTTTGGTAGCTGCTTCTAATGATGCTCTTTGATTTGTCTGTTGTCCAGAATGTGTACCACTTCTGTTTATATCATGGTCTGGTCCCCAGTAGACACCAATACCTCCTTGCACTCCTCTTTTATTATTTTTGCAGGCACTCCTTCTCTTATATTATTTTTTCAGGCCTAATCCTAACACACACACACAGTGTTAGGGTCTGATGCCTGGTATGATTGCCTGTATAGACTTTCAGAGCCTCTAGTCCACCAGCCATACTCACAGCTCCTTGGATTGTGTTTCCAACTCATCTCCAGTCTTTCCAAAGGCTTAGTGAAAAAAGAAAATGAGTCCAACCTTCAGAGATTGTGCCAAAATATATTATCCTTAATGCTTAAAGGCCTCATTCTAGCACGAGTAGCATGGAATACTATCCCTTGTCTTTCACCTTCTTCAGTTAGACAAGACATTCCTTATCATTCACTGATTTTGCCTTTCTTTCCTAAGTCAGGACAGTGGAGTAGTTTGCTCTATGAGGTCCAAAGGGTTTGTGCTTAAAGTTCAAGTTAGTCCCTTTCAAGATTTGACACAGGGCATAGATAATGTGCTTAGTCATCATTCATCAATAAGTGGGATCCTAGGAATGGTGTATAGGAAGATGGATGACAGGTTGAAGCTAGTCATTATTTTTTTTGAGGGGGGAAGGCAGGGTCACCCAGCTAGTAAGTGTGTCAAGTGTGTCAAGTTTCTGAGGCCAGATTTGAACTCAGGTCTTCCTGACTCCAGGGCTGGTGCTATATTCACTTCACCATCTAGCTGCTCCTGAAGTTAGTCATTCTGCCATTATGCTCAGTCCTTTCCAAGATGTTTGCCCCAATCTAAAGTCCCATCAGCATTGGGTGAGAGAATTTATGGTTGTGAGGCCCTAATCCCTATCAGATTTGGTCATCCTTTGATGTTTTTGCCATTCTGATGGACTTATAATGGTATCTTAAGGTTGCCTTGATTTTATTTTCTCTGATTCATAGGGAGCTTGATTGACATTTCACATTATCATTAGCAGCTTGTATTTAGAAATTTTACTGACTAAAGGCATGTGATTCTTGAAGAATAATTTTGAAAGAATGAATGGGGCCTGGCCTAAATATAATCTTGTAAGAACAAGAGGCCACTTCTTTAATCATGACCAAGCTGGGAAAGAATGAAAACTAGTCAAGATTGGGATTAGGGAAAATGGGTTGTCGTTTCATATTCTAAAATGTATAAAAGAGGCGTGAAATACAATTTGAGATCTTTTTCCTTGAGAAAGATCTTTTGCACTTCATGTTGTATACCAATTACAACAGCAATATGTAGGCTTTTTGTCGAGCTGCTCAAAGAGTTGGCTTGAAAGCCTGTGTATCAAAAGCTGAGGTATTTCGTAATAGACCTGGAAGGAGCTCTAGAGGTTTTTGAGTTCAGCTCTCTCACTTTACAGATGATGAAGAAGACCCACAGAGGTTAAGTGACTTGCCCACAATCAGATGTGTTATTTATAGAGGACTATGAATTTAAACTCTTATCCCCCAACTTCAAATCCAGCTGTCTTGCCCCTGTACCAAACCATCTCCTGTTTCAGAGGCCTGGAAACGTTCTTTTGGAGAGTAGTTTAGATTTCCGTGTAAAGGGATCAGCCATTGTCTCCAGAAAGACTGTTTATTCTTCCTGAATTCTTGGAGGAAGACTGGGGAAACCCTTCAACTCTAATGGGTCAGCAATACAACTCTGATTTACTGAAAGTTTGGGCTTCTACTTGAACTCTCAGGGAATCACAACCCCCTGGTAAGATTACGGGTCCCTTGTTTTGATACAGAGGTGTAAACTCCTAACTCAACAAAGAGCTAGTCTCTGTCTTGGAGACTCAGCTTTCCAGTAGTGTTTCAGCAGCCTTGTTAAGGAAGCATCTTTAGGATGATCAAGAGCCTCAAACTTTGAAGAACTCCTTCTGGAATCCACCTGCTAAATTTTAAGCAAATTATATGTTAAGCCCCAGTGTAAGGCAAGAACATTCTTCCCAAGTTCACCATCTAGTCTATCTCTAGAAATGCTTGTTGACTCATTTATTGATTGATTATTAGGTTATTTCCTCTGGCTTCTTTTCTCTAGCAGATTTATTTCAATGCCTCCAAACTTTCCATATATGTTCTATTTTCTAATTCTTTTCTCATTTTCTTTGTTTACTTCAGGATTCTCTCTGAAGTCTCCGCATTGATCATAAAAAAGGGAAAAGGACCCATGTGTACAAAAATATTTATAACAGCTCTTTTTGTGGTGGCAAAGAATTGGAAATTAAGGGGAAGCCCATCCGTTGGGGAATGGCTGAACAAGTTGTGGCATATGAATGTAATGGAATACTATTGTTCTATAGGAAATGATTGTTAGTAGGCAGATTTCAGAAAAACCTGGAAGGACTTACATAAACTGATGCTGAATGAAGTGAGTAGAACCTACACATGTTATAACAGCAACACTGTGTGATGACCAACTTTGATAGACTTAGCTCCTCTCAGCATTATAATGATCTAAGACAATTCTAAAAGACTCATGATGGAAAATTCCATCAACATCCAGAGAAAGAGCTATGAAGTCTGTATGCAGATGGAAGCATATTGTAACACTTTTTTTGTTTGTTTATTTTCTCTATCTTGTGGTTTTTCTTTCACAACATGACTAATGTGGAAATATGTTTAATACGCTTGTACATGTATAGCCTACATCAGATAGAATGCTGTCTTGGGGAGGGGGGTGAAGAATGAGAGGGGCAAATTTGGAACTCAAAATCTTATAAAAGTGAATGTTGAAAACTAAAAATAAATTTAAAAGAAATCTCCTCCTTCCTCTCTGGTGTTGAAGCCCAGGCCAGGAAAAACTTCACTCTCAGAATCCCACAATGTAAGAAGTAATGACTAACTTCAACCTGTCGTCTATCTTCCTATACACCATACCTGGGATGCCAGTTGCTGATGCATGATGACTAAGCATATTATCTGTGCCTTTTGTCTAATCTTGAGAGGACTAGCTTGAACATTAAACACAAATTCTTTTCACCTCATAAAGCAAACTGTCAGTTCCCCAGAAGAGAAAGGGAATCAGGCTTTCAGCAGGTGCAGTGAGTATTCTAGTTTATCTATTTCTCTTATAATTTTTAATATCTTCTTTTGTGTTTATCATAGATGTATTTGTTGGATTTCTAATTTTTCTATATATATTTAGTTTATTAATCCTCTCCTTTTATATTGTGTTAATGTATGTTTTCAGGTATAAAATTCTCCCCTCCCTGCAGAACTTCTTTATCTACATCTCAGAAATTTTGTTATTTCATTATTATAATTTTCTTTGGCATAATTTTTGTTTCTTGGTTTGTTCTTTGATCCATCATTATTTAGGATTTCATTGTTAGTCTTCATTTGGTTCAAATCTTTTGTTGTGCTCTCTGAACTGATTGCTATATCTCTTGCATTACTGTCTGTAAATGTCTTTTTTACATTTATTTGCCATACTTCTGCCCTAATGCCTGGACAATTTTTGTAAAAAGTTCAATGTGTTGCTGAGAAATAGACACACACACACACACACAAACACACACACAAATACACACTTAGCGATACTGTTTAGAAAATTCCATAAGTCTCTTAACTCTAGTTTCTCAAACAATTTGTTCAATTTCATAATTTCCTCTTTGTGTATCTTTCATTAAGATTTGTCTGAAACTGAGAGAGGGTTGTTAAAGTCTCCTGCAATTATTGTATTACTGTATATATCTCATGTAATTCAGTTAATTTTTCCTTAACTAGAGGAAATACTAAGTAAGGCATTCAGAGCATACAAGTTTGATATTGTTTTGTTGTCTGTGGTTCCTTTCAGCATAATGTAGTTTCCTAATTTATCTCTATGTTGTGAATTTTTATTTTTGCTTTTTCTGATAGAGTGATTGTGACTCCTGCTTTTTTGGATTCACCTAGTAAATAGCAAACTTTGTTCCAGCCTCTCATTTAGGTTTGTTCCAGTCACTACATTTAGGTGTGTTTCTAGTAAGCAACAGATTGTGTGTTTTACTTTCCTTTGTAATTGAAGAGCTTTTCCCAGTTACTTGCAAAATGTGTTGCTTGTCATTGGAATTGTTAAATTCAAGCACTACATGTCTTGAAGGTTACAGCACAGGTTTTTTATTTATTCTGGAGGTAACTTGTACATTCTTTTAATCGATTGTGTGTTTTCTCTGTTCAGAAGTTCTGGGCAGTTTTCTGTCTTTTTATTTTTTGCATTATATTGTTAAGGTTTTTGATCTGTCATGTTCCATCTAGAAGACCTGTAAGTTGTCTTTATCCATCTTCTCTTCAAGATCAATACATTTTGCTTGAACTTATCCCTTCCATATCTCGACTTTCCCCATCACGGTTTTGACATATCTCAGGGTCGCCATAAGAAGTAAAATGGGTGGGGCAGCTAGGTGGCATAGTGAGTAGAGTACCAGCTCTGGAGTCAGGAGGACATGAGTTCAAATCCAACCTCAGACACTTGACATACTAGCTGTGTGACCTTGGGCAAGTCACTTAACCCCAATTGCCCTGTCTTCTCCCCTCCAAAAAAAAAGAAAAAGAAACATATGGGAATTTGGGGGGAGTTTTGTGGAAGCCAAAGACGATACAAGAAGGCCAGCGGATGACACCAAAAAAGCTTAGAAACTCAGAAATGCAGGAAATATACGTATGATATTGTATAATATCTTTTAATACCATAATAATTCAGACTTCTTCTCTGATACAAAGGGAGGGCCAAAAAGTTTTATGTGGATTTTCCTGATATTGGAGGCACTGAGCTCGTAGCCGCACCACGATGTTGAAAGGATAACTATATAAAGATCATGTTTTATTTTAACATTATTGCTTTTTGCTCCTCTTCATCCAGGTTGTTCTTCATTTCTTTGTATTTGTATTCCCAGTCATTAGTTCTCTCTTTTGTGTTTTTGGCGAGATTTGCCTTTGTGGATTCAAGTTTTTTTTTATTTTGCCATTTGATTTTACTGTGTGGTCCATAAATTCTCCTTTCACAGTTCTTATTTCTCCCTCAAACCTTTTGGGAACCTCGCACTATGATTTCATGCTCTCTTGGGAATCTCCAGGATCCCCTGCTTCTTCAGGTGTCAATTCATTTTTGTTTGTCTTATTCAGAGGTGTTCAGGCTCATTTATATGATCTAGAGACCATAGTTCCCTCTGTAATTAATATCTTCTCTGTTGGTTTATCTGCTTGTGCTCAATATTTGTAACTGAACTTTCTTCCTCCTAAATTCTTTGGGAATTGCAGTCTTTTCCCCTCAAATTTCCTCATCACATACTTTCTTATTCCTTCTTTGATGGTATTTTCCCTGAAGGCTAGACCTCAAATCTATCCCAGTCTCCTCCCACCCTGGGGAGTTCATTTTTCTCTCACCTCAATCTCTGAGCCAAATGGCAGACAGCACTAGCTTCAGCTGGATGCCATCTCTCTGTCCTTCAGCCCTGGTGGAGCCCCACACATGCTAGTTGCAGTTCCCTTGCTTCCTTAGTGCTCTGGCTGGCTGGGTACTGCTACAGCACAGTGCAAGTTTGTGCAGCCATCCCAGATAGAGCAAATATTCTTCTTTCTTGCACCTTTCCCTCCACAGCAGAGGGTTGAAGGACTCGGGGTGGGGTGCGGTGGGGGAAGTAGCATTTAATTCTCTTCTTTATTGCTGTGGAATGGTAGAATGAGGGCAGGTGGGGGAGGCAGTTAGCTAGCATAGACTACAGCAACATGAAGAAAATTGCTGAGTGGGTCCCAGAGCACAAGTTGACAGACTGGGTTGTGCCCTGCTACCAGAGCATATATGTGTGCTTGTGGGAGACTGGGTGCTGAGTAAGTAGATTAGAAATTGGCCTTTTCTGCTATTAGTGCATCTGGTTGTTGCCTTGTTAGGGTTCTTGGTGTCTTAGGCTGCAACTGCATTATCTTCTGTGCATAGTTCTTTACTGTGGAAAGGTTTGAGAGCTCATGAAGATTGGAGAAAATGTCTTACCTGTCCTCTTGTTGGTCATGTGACTTGGAATATACACTCCAATGTGCATTCCAGTCCAAGGTATGAAGGAACGATGAACGATTTTACCCGTAACTAGTAATTTTGGTACCCAGCATATGCAGAATGAAGAGTTCCAGGGCAAGCATCCTCAAATTGACTTTGTAATTTGTGATCAGTTTTGTGAAAATGATTTTTTTAAACTGACTTGTGATTTTATCTGCTTAGAGAGTTCCTGGTGAGGGACTTCCCCCATCAAAGCAGGTGTCCTCTTCTTGGAAACTTATTGTCTTAAAGAAATGCCTAGAGCATTGAAAGATTCAGTGACTTGCCCAGGGTCACATAGGATGACTGAGAGGCATGACCTGAGCTCAGATCTTTCTGGCTCCAGGATTGCCTATGATACAAGATGGGACCAAGCATGGGATTTCAGGAGTTTAGGGAACTCTCAGGAGGATGAAACCCCTTCTTCTAATGCAGGTCAGTACCTTCTCTGCCATTTATGGTCTTAGAGATTTGCCTAGAATAATTTAGAGATTAAGTGACTGGCCCAGGGTCTTAGAGTCAATAGGACTTGAACCATGCCTTTCTGGCTCCAAGGCCAGCTTTCTAATCACTTCGCCACATTGCCTCTCCAAGAGCCTTGAGTACACAAAGTAATTGTCACTAATTTAGTTGAACTTGGGGGGAAGACTCTGGTACTAGCCCTAAAGGTGAAAGATCCTGGGAGATCTTAAGTCCATTTCTGGGGAGCTTGCTCTTAGGGAAGCAATTAAGAATGGAGAACAGGGTGGGGCTATATTCAGAAGGAGCTTATCTGGAGTCTCAGCTTTACAATGCTGACCAATTATTTTTTACGAACTGGATGTAACTCTTTCTTGTTTCTGCATTGCTGAAATGTGCTGCTCAGATGTAAATGGCACAGATTTTTTTTTAATCATCAACACATTTTATGGAATAGGACAATGTCTTAAATGAAAAAAAAACCCACAATAATGTCTTGGATGAAATCATCTGGATTAATGAAATTCACTCTAAGGGATCATAAGAGCTCATCAAGTCCAACTCCCTCATTTTACTGATAAGGAAACAGCCCCTAAGAATTTTTTGCTGTGGTCAAGATTATACAGGTATTAAATATCAGGGGTGGGATTCAAACCCATTCCCTCCAATTGCCAATCCAGGATTCTTTTCTCTAGGCTTCTAAAAACAAGAATTTCCACCAATTAAGAAAGTCATGGGATACATGTTGACCAGACCAACATGACATTTACATTTTGGGGGGGGGGGATCCTAATGGAAAGAACAAATGAGCCTCGTTAGAATACTTGGCTTTTGCAGGGTGTTGGAAAGCTGTATGAACAAGTGAATTACAGACATTTATGTTTTAGACCATGAAGTTGTGTTATTTTGAACCTTATCAGCATAATAGTGAACATTCCCATATGGGAGTTTACTACAGTTTCATAAGTGCCTTCAGGTCTGTTCCCAAGAAGTAAATGTGAAGCCTTGGTTTTACTTGCTCCAAAGTGACCAGACAAAATATCGTCCAAAATAAAAATGAAAATCACCCCTTTTCTCTTCATCTGGAGGAGCAACTAGGTGATTCAGTGGATAGAGAGGGCCAGGCCTGGAGTCAGGAAGACCTGAGTTTGAATCTGGCTTCAGAAATTTACTAGCTGTGTGACCCTGGGCAAGTCACCTAACCCTATTTGCCTCAGTTTCCTCCAAAATAAGATGGAGAAGGAAATGGCAAACCACTCCAGTATCTTTGCCAAGAAAACCCCAAATGGGGTCACAAAGAGTCAGACCAAATGGGGTCACAAAGAGTCAGACACTGAAACAACTGAACAACAGACCTCATCTGGGACACTGAGTGACTTGATGTGCGGATATGCTTAGTACAAAAGGGAGTTGGATGTGTTTTGCAGTAGCTGCTGTTGGTCTGTTGTCTCCCAGTCTAAGAAAGCACAAGGCAAAGGAGGCCAGTCAGTTCCCAGGCCCTGTGGCACAAGAAAAATTGTTAGTAGTCCTTTTTCCTTCTTTAACAAACAAAACTTGGAGGGACCCTCCCCAGTTGTCACTGTCAAAGCCTCAGAAAGATGAAGAAGGAAAGTCCCTTCAGCCAGGACCAACCCCAAAAGGCAGCCTCTGGACCTGGGCCAAGGGGGCGGGACCTCGCGAGAAAGGGGAGCAGAACCAGGGGTATAGAATTCCCTTGCTTTGTCTCTTTGGGGGAAATCTAAAGCACTTGCCCTGATTGAAAAGGATTAAAATCCTTTCTATTGGAGAAGCTGCCACATCTATTTTGTGTATTTACTTTCAAAAAGACAACTCTCATTTCTTTTGCTTTAGCTGGTTGTCTTACTCTCACAGTTCCTTGGAGCTATTTGGGCATGCTGAAAAAGAGACATCATTACCTAGCTGTAGTAGAGGGCTGACTACTAGGTTCTGAGAGAGGGGAAGGAGGTAAGTGAAAATGGCCTGTGAAGATGCAGCTTTTGAACCTCTCTGGGGCATTGCTCTGAGCTGATGCTCCTTCCAGCACCCCAAGGCCACCCCCTTGCATGTGATGTAATGCTGGGAGGGAGAAAAGAAGGAAGTAGGATAGTTTGTGGATGATTTCAGTTGGAAAAATGAACTAGGACGGTGATCCCGATAAGCGATACCATCATAGAGTGTTAGACTTGGAGTCAGGAAGAATGAGCTTCACGTCCTATCCCCCACTTCCCAACCCACTTACAAGGCGAGTCACCCTAAGCAAGTCACTTAACGTCTTTGAGATTCAGTTTATTCACCTGTAAAATGGTACAGTAATATCCCCTTACCTTAGAGGGTAGGTATAAGGACCCAAAGAAACAACCTATGTAAAGTGAGATAATATATGTACAGGGATTTACAAACCCTTAGGACAGCTAGGTGGTGCAGTGGGTAGAGTGCTGGGCCTGGAGTCAGGAAGACTCATTTTTGTGAGTTCAAATATGTCCTCAGACACTTACTAGCTGTGTGATTCTGGGAAAGTCACTTAACCCTGCTTGCCTCAGTTTCCTCAACTGTAAAATAAAATGGAGAAGGAAATAGCAAAGCACTCCAGGAAACTTTGCTGAGAAAACTCCCAATGGGGTCACAAAGCGTTGGATCCACCTGAACAACAAAGTGATATAGAAATGCTATGATTATTACCATTTGGTGTCAGCTGTTGTTACTTACTCTTACTGCCTTTGTGGCCTTGGACAAGTCATTCAACTTCTGGGCTGTGTTTTTGTCAAATGACAAATGATGGGGTTGGACTGGATGACCTCTAAGGTTCCCTTGTGCTTTGATTCTTTGATTTCTATGAAATTGTGTGTTACAAGTATTATCCTTCTCATTGTACTGATAAGAAAACTTAAAGAGGTTAAGTGACTTCCCTCTAGTCTCTCAGTAACTGTCTGAGGTAGGATGCAGACGGGTCTTCTAATTCCTCATTTAAGCACTCACCCTTCAGTGGTCAGCGACATGCTGAAGGGCCCCTGATAGACAGCAGAGCTGGGGCTTGGATCTAGGTCTTTTGACTCCAAATCTAGTGTTTTCCCCACTCTGTCACAATACCTCTTCTCTCACTACCAAAATGGCGGGAGGATGTTAGACTGGAGAAAAGCAGGATGTTATAGTCTTTTGTCCTCCCACCCAGGCACAGGCTCTTCGACAAATGGTAGGCTATCCTGCTGTCCATTAGGCACCCTCTTTGAGGAACCGAGAGGGCCAATACCAACTGTCTGTGGTTTCTCCCTGTTTTTGATCTTCCTGAAATCACAGAATTTGAGAGTTGGGAAGGAACCTCAAAGGACACCAGCCCATCCCAAAGGAGAATGAACAAGTGGCTGTCTGACTTCCCCGTGAAAACCTTTTTTGAGGTGAAATCCAAGTGCCGAATTGGGTGTCACAGGCCCTGAGTTCAGATTCTGGTTCTGCCATGAGAACATTGTACACAGTAACAGCTACATGGTGTGATGACCAACTTTGATAGACGTCACTCTTCTCAGCAGTACAGTGATCTAAGACATTTCGAAAAGACTCATAATGGAAAATGCTATCCATATCTGAATGCAAATTGAAGCATAACTATTTTCTCTCTTTTTTTTTCTTTCTCATGGTTTTTCCCTTTTGTTCTGATTTTTCTTCCACATGACTAATGTGGAAATATGTTTAATATGATCTATATACATATATATATATGTATATATATATATCCTATATCAGATTGCATGCCATCTTGAGGAGGGGGGAAGGGAGAGAGGGGGATAAATTTAGAACTCAAAATCGTATAAAAGTGAATGATGAAAACTGAAAATAACTAAATTAATTTAAAAAAAAAGATTCTGCTTCCACCACTTACTAGTGCTGTGATTTCAGGTAAGTCACATCATGTCCTTTCTCATGGGCCTCAGCTTTCTCGCCTGTAAAATGTAAGGGCTGGATTCAATAACTAGTCTAAGGTTCCTTCTAACTCCCTCTTTGTGGTCATAGACATAGAGGTAGCACCCGCTCCATACTCAGATCGCTCTGTAAGTTTTTCCTTGCATCAAGCCCAAATCTGATTCTCTGAAACTTTCCTCACACTGCTCCTACCTCCTGTCCTCTGGGGCTGAGCAGAATAAATCTAATCCTTCTTTCTTCCTTGGGCCAGGCCTTCAAATACTTAAAGACACTGATTGAATTCTTCCTGGGTCTTCTTTTCCCTAGACTCAACATCCCCAGTTCCACCCTTTTACAGCATCTACTATGCCTGTCCCAACTGAAATCTGACCTTTCTCAATATTTCTTAGTTCTAGTGCCTTCCCTCTATTAACTATTTCTTATATATCTCATATATAACTTGTTTGTACATAATTGCTTGCCTGTTGTCTCTCCTAATTCACTTGTAAGCTCCTTTTTGCAGGGATTGTCTTTTGCCTTTTTTGTATCCCCAGCACTTAGCACAGTGCTTGACACATAGGAGGCGCTTAATAAATGTTGATTCATTGATTGATTGATTGATTGGTCAGCCACCTCTTCATATTCTCCAGCTTTCTGGACATTTCCTTCTTATAATGTAGCACCAAGAACTGAATATAGTACTCCACCAGAGGTGTGACGAGGGCTAGTACCTCAGGGTTATTGCAACCCCTTGTAATGGGCACTGATATTTTGAATAAATCAGCTTGAGATTTCATTAGCTCGAAATCTAAACATTTTTGTCTAAAAAGAAGAAAGAATTGTGGTGGTATATGATTCAAAAAGGTCCACCCAAACCTTGATTAATATTAAACTTTGAATACAATGAACTGAAAAACAATTTTAAAAAAATATTCTTTTAAAAACTGTTTAAATCCTTATGTATTGTCAGTTCCTGTTTTAGTTTGTAAATATTCAACATTTATAGTTTGAATGAACAAAGCAGATCTTTTGAATATTGTTTTGGAAAAATTAAAACAAATTAATATATGAGGAAAAAAAACGATTTCATTAGCTCGTTCAGCTGCCATGCCATATTATTAACTCCTTCCATCCACTAAACCTGCTCAGCTCTTTTTTTTAGACAAACTCTTGTCAACTCACGCCTTTCCCATCTTGTTCTTGTGAAGCTGATTAAAAAAAATCCAACAGTAAGACTTTGCCCCTATCCATCCCTATTAAATTTCATCTTCTTAGATTCTGGTCATTGTTCTAAACTGCTGAGATCTTTTTGGAGCCTGATTCTTTGTCCCAGCCTGCAAGCTCTTCTTCCCAGCTTTGTGTCCTCTGTAAATATGATGAGGGAAGGTGAAAGGAAGGAGAGGGTATAAACATTTCTTTGGTAAGGCTCTCTAGGCAAACCTTTTGTTGATGCCCGAATGACCTTTGAGTGCCTTATTTCATTCCGACATTGAAACTGAACTAAGAGGGTTAATCCTGCAATACCCCATTTTCCCTGCCACATCCACCCAAGCACAGCATGCTAGATCGGTGGTTTAATGTGTAGTAACTATCTTATTACCACATGAAAGATACAGCCTTTGAAGCATATAATAGAGCAGCATCATAGAATAGAAATGCACTGGAATCGAAGTCAGGGAACTCTCTGTTCTTTTTCTCACTGCCTGGGAGACCTTGGGCAAGCCACCTTTTAGTGACTTGGGCTTCAGTTTCCTTATCTATAAACTTAAAGGGTTGATCCCTAAAGTTTCTTCTAGCTTTGACATGATGTGATCTACGGTATTTATCTTCTCTAGGCCAGTTACGGGTTCACTGATGGTTCAGGTTTATATAGCAATGTAGATAAGTAAGTTCATCTTCTGAGTTCACTCTCATTTCCAATAGCCAATACTTAATACTGAGCTTGTGAGAGTCTCCCCACATTCTGTGAAATAGGTGCTATTATCCCCATGTTACAGATGAGGAAAATGAAGCTTAAGTACACTAACTGCCCAAGGTCACACAGCCAGTAGGTGTTAGAGGCTGCATTGAATTCCAGGTCTACATTGAATCTTACGTTCAGGGCTCTTTTCACTGCACCATGCTGATTCATCCATGTCATCATCAAATGTGTTTACCAACTGCTAAGTCTGAGACTTGGCCCTTCAAAGTGAAAGAGCTAATGTTCCCTGTTTTTGAAGGGGGGCTGGGTTGGCGTGGTCCTAGGAAGAAGGCTGCGCCACTCTACTGGAAGCTTTAAGCCTTAGTCACTGGTCTCCAGGGGGGCTGACTGGTCCTGACCAGCTTTGCTTATGTGTGTCTTCTCTTACAGATATGTGGTTACAGATTTTTGTCGTCCTGTTTGTGGTCCGTTTAATCTACTGGATCCGTAACAGGAAAAATAATGAAAAATTGGAAATGAAAGACGCATGGTGGGGCCCAGGAAGTAAGCCTAGGTCACAGGAGGATGACAGTATCCGTCCCTTCAAGGTGGAAACCTCAGAGGAGGAGATCAAGGTAAGTAAGGCATCTAACTGGGGAGAACCAAACAGAAGAGATAAGCTGAGCTAGGAGACAGAGGGTGCAGTGGCTAGAGTGTTGGGCCTGGAGTCAGGAAGACCTGAGTAAGGATTTTCCTCTACCAATGTATCCTTCCTCTGCAACTTGTAATCTTACAGCATTGGTTGGGAGGGGCAGTATGGTTCAGTGGGTAGAGAGCTGCCTGTCCTACCTCTGACAACACAGTAGCCATGACTTTGGGTGGGGGTGGGGGAGGAGCATAGGATGGGGAAAGGGTGGGGTAATGCCCTTAGAGGTGAGGGAGAATGGAGTGTTTCTATAACCTCTCAAAGTATCACAGGCTTCTCATCAGTCTCTGGCTTCTTCCACACCACTTCTCCCCTCTGTCCCTGCCTCCCCAATCCTTGTATCCTGGCCACATACAGGGGAAGTAAGAAGGTAAGGGGTGAAGAGCAGGGGTAGGGGGGTTCTCTGTGGCCAGATGGCAGAGGTATAACTGGGAAAGCTGGAAATTGTGGCAAATTTGGCTGAATTAGGAGTTGCAGGGGGTGGGATGGTGTTGTCTAAGGTATGACTATTCCTATGTGTGGTCAGGTACACTAGAGAGAGTGCACACATGGTGAGAATCTTGAGAAACTAGGCAGTGAGGAACAAGATTTGTAGAGGTAAAAAAGACTGTGAACCTGGTAGTAACTTATTAAGGAGGAGGGTACCCCACCAACTTGGCAAGGACCCCAGGGGAGGAGGTTGTGATGGCTATAAGTCCCCAAAGGGCCTAGCCAGGAACGTATCTCTTGGCACCTGGACAAAGCTTACTAGTTTCAGTCTGGGCCTGGAATTTCCCAGCTGATGTGGTTCTTTGCCACCCGCTAGGCAACAGTGGAGAAGGGTACAGCTGTTGTGATCAGAATTAATCCATCACCAAATATTAATTATACTCCTACACTGTGCCTTGTACTGATTGAGGCACTGACCTGGATGTGTGTGTGCTGGGGAGGCGGGGCAGAGCAGGGTTGGTATCCAGAAATCAAATGAGTATAAGACATTCGTCTTTTTGAAGTGGTTACTTAAAAAAAAATGCATTCAAATGTTCACACTTAATGCACCCAAATAAGGTGTTGAGCATTTGGAGCAACGTGGTATAGTGGAAAAGATTACTAGCTCAGGTGATCTGGGTTCAAATCCCACCTCTTATGCTTACTACCCCTGAGACCTTGAGTAAGTTATTTACTTTCCTGGGCTTCAGTTTCCTTATCTTTAAAATGAGGAGGATGAACTAGATGGCCTTTGAGGTGTTATTTCAGCTCTCAGTCCATAATTGTGTGTAATTGTCTCTGCCTTCAAAGAACTTACAGCCTAGATAAGGAAACAAGCTTGGCACATGTTAGATGATAAGTATAATCCAAGGTGGTGGAGAGGGTACTCCCAGGAGAAACCTAAAGGGAGTTACTTTAGTTGTTTCTCCACAGAGCAATGTTGCCGCAACAGGCTTTGGGAGGTCCCACACACGGCTGTGCACTGGGGCAAGAAGATGTCCTATGTCCAACGTAGAGAGGTCAGACCTTGTGTAGAGAGCATGAACAGGTGCCAACTGGTAGCTGTGTCTCTCATTACCCAGTGTTTGTCTCTCATTTGTTGTTGTTCTGCTATGTCGAACTCTGCAAAGTCCGCAGGGTTTTCTTGGCAAAGATGCTGAGGGGTTTAGCAGTTCCTTCTCCACTGTGTCCCCGTTTTACAGATGAGGAAACTGAGGCAAACAGGGTTAAGTGACTTGCCCAGAGCCACACAACTAGTAAGTGTCTGAGGCCAGATTTGAACTCAGATCTTCCTCATTCCAGTGTTGGTGCTCTATCCACTGCTCTACATCACCGTCTCTCATCACCCAGGCATAGATCTTCTTCTTTTTGTTTGTCCTTCATTCCCAAAGAGGAGTATGACATCAGGGAGGTGATGCCATGACTTGCATGGGAATTGGATTTAAGTGAGGCAGGGCTGTGCAAATCACCAGCCTACCTCTCTCCTCCAGAGCCATCTGGGTCCAGTGGCAAGATGTAGATCGGGAAGAGTGGAGATGGCTCTGTGACAAGTCTAGTGTACAGAGCTAGGTGCAAATACAGAACCAAGAAGCAGTTCTGTGGCTCTGACCCTAGCCTAGTCTGAAACCTGTAGCAGAAGAGGTAGGGCAGGGAATCCAGACTGAAGGGGACCTATCATTCTGTTACTTTGAACCTTCAGAACTTTCCACGTGGCGATGGTGGGTACGCCCAGCGGTGGTCTACTAGGGCACAGTTATGTTGTTGTTCAGATCAATCTAACCTGGGTCAAGAAGTTGCAGAGCTCAGACCAAGAGGGCAACACTTAAACTTTACCCTGAATCAGAGCATTTTGAGCATTCCAGAAGTTGCAGGTCCCCAGCCTGAGCTGCCCCTGACATCCAGCGATAACCTAACATTCAAAAAAAAACAAAACAAAACAAGTATGTAGCCTTAGGACCCAAGAGGACCAAAGACGACCCACAGGACCAAACAGACATTCCCTACACAAGTGCACAGAACCTTACCCTAAAACAAATTACGAAGTCAGGAAGTAAAGGTGGGAGAATGAGCAAACTAACAAAAAAAGAATCCCATCATAAAGTGCTGTTTTGGTGACAAGGATATTTAAGACATAAACGCAGAAGAAGAGGATGGATTCAAAACATTTACAAGGAAGGCCTGAAAGAAAAACACTGCTTGAGCACAAGTTCATCTACAGCTTCTGGAAAAGATAAAGCAAGAGTTTAAATAAGAATTTTAAAATGATTTTATAAATGAAATAAAAGAGCTGGCAGAAACAATTGGAAAAGAAATGAGAGCACTAGGGGAAAAGGAAAAGAAATGGGAACAATGGAAGAAAGAATTAGAAAGAGAATTAATTAACAGCATGGCACAAGAAGTACAAAACCTTACACAAGCTACAGACTCCTTGAAAATGAGAATGGACTAGATATAAGTTAGTAGCTCCTTGAGATAAGAAATATTCAAACAAATTCAAAAGATTGGAAAATAAAATAAAAGAAAGTATAAGGTATCTCATGTCAAGAACAAGTGACTTGGAAAACAGATACAGGAGAGAGAATTTAAGAATCATTGGACTACCCTGAATGGCAAGATCCCCCAAAGAGTTTATTTCATATTTCAAGAAATCATGAAAGAAAATTGGTAAGATCTCTTAGAATCAGAGGGCCAAGTGAAATTAGAAGGAATCCACCAGTAATCTCCTGAAAGAAACTCTAAAATGAAAACTTCCAGGAACATTATAGCTAAAATCTTGAGTGTCCAGGTGAAAGAAAACAATATTGCAAGGACCAGAAAGTCAAGTCCTGAGGAGTCATAGTTGGGATCACATAAGACTTAGCAGCCACCATTATAAAGAATGAAAAACTTGGAATATGGCCTTTCAGAAGTCAGAAGGTAGGCTTACAACCAAAATTAACTTATCTAGTCAGTCAACAAATATTTATTAAGCACCAGTTAAGTGGCAATTACTGTGCTAAGAGCAGGAGATACAAAGAAAGACAAAAATCAGTCCCTGTTTTCAAGAAGTTCAAAACTGGGTATAATCCCAACAAGAAAAAAAATTGATCTTTAATGAAATACAGGATTTTAAGCATTCCTGATGAAAAGCTCGAAATTGCATAGAAAGTTTGAAATACAGACATAGAAGCCAAGAGAAACATTAAAAAGTTAACTCTGAGTGAGCAATCATACCATACTAAACAAAGGTAAACTGTTTACATTCCAGCGTGAGGATGTGGTACATGTAACATCTCAGAATCTTAGCAGGAGTCATAGGGGGAGTCTAATAAGACAGAAGGCCTGTGAGTTGTTTATTTTTGTTTTGATGATCTAAAAAAAAGAAAGAGAAGGGAAGGGAAAGAAAAAGGAATACACTGAGAGGGAAGGGGATAGCAAGGGTGGGGGGAAATTGTCTTACATAATTGGGTTGTTTAAGTAGAAGATTCTACAAAGGGGAAGAGACAGAGAAAATAGGTGACACTTGAACTACCTCGCTTTCTTCTGAACTAGTCAAAGGAGAAAAGAATACACAGTGGAATTCAAGGAAATGGGAGAGAAGCAAGAGGTGGATATAAGAGGGAGAGCACATTAAGGTAGGATTTAGTCTTAAGCAAAGCAAAGTAACCATGGAGGGTAGATTGTGAAGAGGGGTTTAAAAGGAAAGAATGAAAGGGATAAGAACTTGTAATTAGGTTCTAGTTGACAGAAAGAGGAGAGGGGCAGGGGAGTAGAAGCAGACTGCATCAAGCCTAGAGCACTGGTGCTGAGCACACTCCTCTCTCACCACCCTCTTCTTTATAAGGAGGGTTCAGGTAAACTCTGATCAACAGAACTAATCCCCATTCCAGGAAAGTAATGATGAAACCTGATGTTTATCTCCAAACAAAGAGATGATGGACCTTTTTGAAGATTGAAACCTTTTTTATGTGTGCGACATGGACAATGCAAAATTTGTTCTTTTGTGCCTTTGTTACAAAGGTTTTATTTTTCTTTCTTTTTCAATAGCTGGGGGAAGTTGGAGGGAGAGAAGATGAATTTCATTCATCGAAATAAATTTTTTTAAAGATGTCTCTAGGACATAGGACATCCAATTCGAGATGTCCAACAAGTAGTTGAAGATGCAAAACTAGAAGATAAGAAAGAGGTTAGGGCTGGATAAATAGTTGTGAGAATCATCTTCATAGATGTAATATGGTCATTCCAAATGAGGGGCCCATCACAAGAGTGAAGGCATAGTATTTTGCTTGACTATACATATTTGTTATAAGGGAAGGCTTCTATTGGGTATGGGAGTGGAAAGGGTAAGTAAGTTAGTGGTTAGCTGACAAAAAAGGGAAAAAAGAGCATTAAAAACATTTTAAAATACCATAAAAATACTGCTTTCCTAATTCAGTAGCATATTGTGAGTTTATGTGCACAATGTAAGTTCTTGCTCTAACTTTGTTCTGCCACTAGCAAACTATAGTATGCACATACAGAAACTTAGATCTGGAAGGGGCTTCTGTTCCCCTAGGCAAAATTCTTTTATTTTTAAAGACGAAGAACTGACTACTTGATTTGCTGTTTAAATGTTTGTGGATGTCTCCAGGGAATAGAGCATTCCATATGTGTCCTCTCCCTCTGTCACTCTTTGTTCCTGCTTTTTCCCCCTCCCAGGACTTACACCAGAGGATTGATATGACTCGATACACACCGCCCCTGGAAGATTCCGGCTTCCAATATGGGTTCAACTCTAATTACCTAAAGAAGGTGGTTTCCTATTGGAGGAACCAGTTTGATTGGAAGAAGCAGGTGGAGATTCTCAACCAATACCCTCATTTCAAAACTAAGATTGAAGGTACTTTTCCAAAATATACTTCTCCACCTTAGCCTTCCCATTGTTCTGTGACAGAGTCAGGATGTGTTCATACCTTGAATACCTGACTCAACCATGTTCCCTAGCCATGCTTCCAGTAGTAGTTGTTTTAAACTGAAGGATCCCCTGGACCTGGGGACTCATGAAATCTTCAAGGTGACATTAAGAGGACATCTCATCTGTCCCCATCCCTTTAACAAATCCAGCCAAGTTCAAACTATCTCAGAGAGCGAGATTTATGGCCTACTCCTTTCATTATTCCAATGTTAAATGACGACCCTCTTGTTTTTTCTTATGCCCTAACCCTAGAAATCTTAAAAACAATCTTTTAAAAAAAGGCCAGGGTTTCCTAAAAATGATCCCTTACAGGACTCCCTTGGAGGGCCAGGTTACTATCTGTTCCATAGCACCTGGGAGCCCATCTGTTCCTGCATACATATGACCTGATTCCTGGGTTAACCTGCCTTCTCTGCCATCCACAGCAGATTCCCTGCCCTAAGGTGATTTTTGAATGTGGAGGAAAATGTTGGTCTTCCTCAGTTTGTTTTTGTGGAGATAACTGAAGGGAATCACCTCCCCATCTCCAATAATCTACCCTCTGGCCTTCCCTACTGCCAGGAACTGCCTCACCTCACACCCCACATCCATGTCTTCCTGGTGTCCTTCCCTAGTACTAACATTCCTTATTCAATAGATGTTTATAAATATAATTGGTAAATATAAATATAAAATATAAATGTTTGTGTGCCCAGGACTAGGATAGATACTAGGAGGACAGAGTTTAAAAGCCCGCTGGAGAGACAAGATAAGAGCATGAGAAATTATGAGAGAAAATATAAGGCACTAAGAGATAAGCAGTGTGGCCAAGATGCTAAGTTTCCTGAGAGCATGGTGTGGGTTGTGGTGGGCTGTAATGTGTAGCTCAGGACCTTACCCAGGTAGATTTATTTGACCTTGGACCTGACCTTACTATGTTTCCTTCCAGGGATTGACATCCACTTTATCCACGTGAAGCCCACAAAACCACCAGCAGGCCACAAAGTAAAACCATTGTTAATGATTCATGGTTGGCCTGGCTCCTTCTACGAATTTTACAAGATCATACCCCTCCTGACTGACCCTGAGAGCCATGGCATGAATTATAACCAGGTCTTTGAAGTCATCTGCCCTTCCATTCCTGGCTATGGCTTCTCTGAAGCACCTTACAAGCAAGGTAAGAATGCTGGCCTGTGGGGATTGTGCAACATTCCCATTTGGTATCCATCTTGACTAAATTCTCTCATACACATACACTTCCCGGGGGATCCAGGATAGGGCTTACTATCTTTAGAACCAGAAGATGCTACTGGGAGCGGAGGGACCACAAACAGAGAGTGGGAAGAGTGAATTTTGAAGAAACAAGAATAGTATAATCAAGGAATAAGGTGGAATAGGGGAGGGATAAGAGTCATTGTGTGAAGGTTGAGAAGCACTGGCTTTGGGGAAGGAGGACTGCGAAGAACAGGGTTAGACTCTCACAGCTCACAATCACATTCTTATACTTCCCCTTTAGAGGGGCTGGTGAACAGCAGGGGAGAGCAGAACATTGAATAAGACTATCTTTTTGGCGGGGGATGAAAATGGCAGTCGGGGTTAAGTGACTTACCTGGGGTCACACAACTAGTAAGTGTCTGAGGCCAGATTTGAACTCAGATCTTCCTGACTCCTAGGCCAGTGCTTTTATCCACTGTACCACCTAGCTGCCCCTAAACTATTCTGTCTTAACAAACTTAAAACCATCTGTGAACAAGCTATTCTCCTGCAGACTTGAGTGCCCAAGGGCTCTTCATGAGTATGTGCCCATACAGAGCAGAGTCCTACATCTGTATTCTTGCCATTATATGCACAACACACACACACACACACACACACACACACACACACACACACACACATATTTATCCATTCATGGATCCACTCACATTTAATTCGACTTATTGAATTTAATTCAATTATCATTATTAAAATTAAATCATTTTTAGATGCCTGCTCTATTGTAGATGCTAGAAACATATAGTCATGTTTCCCCTCGGGTTTCCTTCATCTCCCTGTCTTTGGCTAGACTCATATGTTGGGGGGGTTTCCATCTCTGTCAGCATGTTAGAAAGCCCTGAGGACTAGGTAGCCGTTGTTCTGCCTAATGTCAATCAGTTCCCTGCCTGCCTAGAATGGTTCTGCTGCCACTATGTTCCCCCATAACCTCAGAACCTCTCCCCAGCCTACCTTCTTACACTAGCACTAGCACCAGCATCATAGAGGTGCAGAAATGTTGTGTGGGCAGGAGAAGAGATGCTACTGATAGATGCAGTTGGCTGGTGATGGCAACACAGGGCAAAGTGATGGGGAGAGTGATCACTCTCTCCCCGCTACTGACATTGTCCAGTGGTGCTTGGCTTCTGGAGAAGAGAGGGAGATGTGGGCTAGAAGCACTAAGCTCCACACTTTCTTTATCCCAAGTGTAGATAGCATGGGTGAGGGAGTCAGAATCCTGAGGCCTCTTGGATGATGGGGGTGGGTGAGAGTTCTCTCCATTGGTACAGAGCTCCACTCTTTGGGTTCTGCTAATCAAGGGATAACAAAGGGCCTGATAACTGGCCCATGGGACTGAGGAACCACATAGATAGAAACCAGATAATGTCTAGGCTCAAAAGATGATTTTTCGGATTCTGCCTACCCAACTCTTTTCCAGGCTTCAACACTGTGGCTGCTGCTCAGATCTTCTGTAAACTGATGAGCCGCCTGGGCTTCCAAGAATTCTTCGTCCAGGGTGGTGACTGGGGTTCTCTGATCTGTACCAACATAGCCCAGATGGCGCCCTTGTGAGTGCTGCATTCTTGCCTGTTGTTTGAATATACAGGTGGTTATGTTGATGAGACTGGTCTAATTAATCTGCAGGGAAGGGCCATTCATAGCCACAGAAGCATCCTCCTCCCCTGAAGCGTTCTAGTGTGGCAGTTTTACCCCCATTTCCACTCCATCTGTGGTACCCTGGTCCTGACTGGTACCAGACACAGATTTTGGCTCTTGCTCTAGATCTCCCCCTGTTATAGTACACAAACTCCCTGGTGCCCAGTAATTTTTGGGATGAGGGTGATGGCATCCATAAAGGCCTACTGCCATTTAATGCCAAGGACTTTTTAGCACGAAGGCTGAGTTTTTGGGGTGGGATTTAGACCCAGGCCTTTCTAACTCCTTTCTTATCCTCCATATACAGCCACTCTTACTCACCAGAGACACAAGTTGTCCCCATCCTAAAAGGGGTGAACTGAGATCCAAACCAGTGATGTCCTAAGCCAGTTCCCGTGTCAGAGTTGAGGGGAGGGAAGGGGAGATTGCCAGCAACTAGGATCTTGGGTTGAGTGCTCTGGCTACTGAAATTTGGGATACACCCTGGGTTTAATGATCTGTAATCTCAGCATCCCTCTAACTCAATAACCTTCTGAAGAGGTTAGAGTGGAGCCCAATAGACATTGATCCTAGATGGCCAGAGGCTGAATGTAGTGTCTGGATTCCCTTCTTTCACCCTATGTTCCTTGACCCCACCTTTTCCCTTTCTCTTGGACTTTGTCCTTTACCCCTCCTCCCCATTCTCTTTACCTTCCTTTCTGGCCCCCACTTCCTCCTTCATGGCCAGCTGACCTGACCTAAATCCCCTTCCTCTGGATTCCTAGACAGGTGAAAGGCATCCATATGAATATGTGCTTGCTTGATTCTCAAACCTTCTTCGTCTTGGGGTCTCTTCTGGTGGGACGGTGGTTCCCATCGCTTTTTGGCTTCCAGAAGAGGGATTTGGAGTTGTTGTACCCTGCCAAAAATATCCTCTATACAATGTTTAGGGAATCTGGCTACATGCACATCCAGGCCACCAAGCCTGATACTGTAGGTAAGTAAGAAGTCACCCCACTGCCCTGCTTATGGAGGGGATTTTCCAGAGGCCCAGAATTGGCTGATGGCAAAACAAATAAACCAAAACAAACCCAACCATCCCAGACTTTAAAGTAACATGGAAGTCCTTAGGCTGGCCCCAGCCTTTCTACTCCATTCTGAGACTTCATCCAATTCAATCCAATTCAGTTGACTAAGCATTTATTAAGTTCCTGATACTGTTCTAGGCACTGAGGATATACCAAATACTGTACTAGGAAAGAAAAAAATAGAAAAGAAAGTGGGCTCTGCCCTCAGGGAGGTTATGTTCTTTTGGGGGAGAGCAACTTGTACACAGACAAGTGTACACAAAATGTTTGCAAAGTAAATAAATTAATTTTGTGGGGGATGGGGAGAGAATTTGTTAAAATGCAGGGCAATCAGGATAGGTGTCATGTAGGAGATAGCATTTGGGTGAGCCTTGAAGGTAAGGTTACTGAGGTAAGGATTACGTAGTGACAGAGGTGAAGAGGGAGAGTGTTCTGGGCATGCTCAAAGGTCCAAGAAAAGGAGGTCATTGTAAAATGAAAGGGTTAGACTAGGTGGCCTCTCAGGACATTTCTTGCTCTCCAACTTCTTTTTTTTTAATGATAGCATTGTTTTATTTTTAGTTTACAACACTCGGTTCTACATAATTTTGAGTTCCAGATTTTCTTCCCTCCCTTCCACCCTCCCTCCCCAAGACGGCATGGAATCCCATATAGCTTCCACATATAACTTCGCATTGAATTAATTTACACACTAGTCAAGTTATGGAGAAGAACTGTGATCAAGGGAATGAATCATGCAAAAGAAAAAACAGGATCAAAAAAACCCAACCCAAAAACAAGAACAAAAGAGATAAAAAGAAAAAAAAGGGGGGGGAAAGGCTAGCATGAAGTGTACCTCAATCTGCATTCATACTCCATAGTTCTTTCTCTGGATGTAGATAGCATTCTCCACCGTGAGTCCTTTGGAGTTGTCTTTGTACCTTGTGTTGCTGAGGAGAGCAAAGTCTGTCAGAGTTGGTCCTCACAGAATCCATATATCTGTGGTTGTATATAATGTTCTCCTGGCTCTGCTCCACTCACTCAGCATTATGTCGTGTAAGTTTTTCCAGGTTGTTATGAAGTCCGTATCATCTCCATTTCTTATAACACAATAGTATTCCATTACCTTCATATACCACAGCTTGTTCAGCTATTCCCCAGTTGATGGGCATCCCTTTGATTTCCAATTCTTAGCTACCACAAAAAGAGCCACTATAAATATTTTTGTACATATGGGTCCTTTTCCTGCTTCTGTGATTTCTTTGGGATACAACCCTAGAAGTGGTATTGCTGGGTCAAAGGGTATGAACATTTTTATAGCCCTTTGGGCATAGTTCCAAATTGCTCTGGATCAGTTCACAACTCCACCAGCAATGTAACAATGTTCCAATTTTCCCACATCCTCTCCAGCATTTATCATTTTCCTGTTTTGTTATTTTAGCCAATCTGACAGGAGAGATGTAGCATCTAAGAGTTGTTTTGATTTGCATTTCTCTAATCAGTAGTGATTTAGAGCATTTTTTCATATGCCTATAGACATCTTTAATTTCTTCCTCTGAAAACTGCCTGTTCATATCCTTTGACAATTTCTCAATTAGGGAATGACTTATATTCCTATATATTTGGCTCAGTTCCCTGTATATTTTAGAAATGAGGCCTTTATCAGAGACATTACTTGTAAAGATTTTCTCCCAATTTTCTGCTTCCCTCCTAATTTTTGTTGCATTGGCCTTTTTTGTACAAAAACATTTCAATTTAACATAATCCAAATTATCCATTTTGCATTTTGTAATGCTCTCTCTCTCGTTGTGTCATGAATTCTTTTCTTTTCCATAAATCCGATAAGTAAACTACTATTCCTTGCTCTCCCAAATTACTTATAGTATCAGCCTTTACTCCTAAATCATGAACCCATTTTGACTTTATTTTGTTATATGGTGTAAGATACTGGTCTATGCCCAGTTTCTGTCGTACCATTTTCCAATTTTCCCAACAGTTTTTGTGAAACAGTGAATTATTAGCCCAGAAGCTGGCCTCTTTGGGTTTATCAAAGAGTAGATTGCTGTAGTCGTTGACTTCTCCATCTTGTGTTCCTATCCTATTCCACTGATCCACAACTCCGTTTCTTAGCCAGTACCAGGTGGTTTTGATGACTGCTGCTGTATAGTACAGTTTAATATCTGGTATGGTTAGGCCACCTTCTATAACATTTCTTTTCATTAATACCTTAGATATTCTAGACCTCTTGTTCTTCCAGATGAATTTTGTTATTATTTTATCCAGCTCTGTAAAAACATTTTTTGGTAGTTCAATTAGTATGGCACTGAATAGATAGATTAATTTAGGTATAATTGTCATTTTTGTTATATTAGCTCGGCCTAACCACGAGCAACTGATATTTTTCCATTTATTTAGATCTGACTTTATTTGCATGAAAAGTGTTTCATAGTTATGTTCATATAGGCCCTGGGTTTGTCCTGGCAGATAGACTCCCAAATATTTTATAGGGTCTACAGTAACTTTGAATGGAATCTCTCTTTCTATCTCTTGCTGTTGGGATTTGTTAGTAATGTATAGGAATGCTGAGGATTTATGTGGGTTTATTTTATATCCTGCAACTTTGCTAAAGTTGTTTATTATTTCAAGTAGTTTTTACTTGATTCTCTGGGATTCTCTAAGTAAATCATCATATCATCTGCAAAAAGTGATAATTTAGCTTCTTCTTTTCCTATTCTAATTCCTTCAATTTCTTTTTCTTCTCTTACTGCTACAGCTAACATTTCTAGTACCAAATTGAATAGTAGGGGTGATAATGGACATCCTTGTTTCACCGCTGATCTTATTGGGAATGCATCTTGGCTCTCCAACTTGTAACCCTGTGTAAAGTGATGTCATATGGAAGAAGAATTAGAATCTCTAAAATCTGTGGTCCCAGAAGGGAAAAGTCAGACCAATGAGTGGAAATTATAAGGACACAAATTTCTGCCAAGTGTAAGAAAGATATCCTTAAGCTGCCTTATGAGGTGGTGAGCTCCCCATCACCACAAGGATGCAAGCAGAGAGGTTGATAGACTGTTTGGCTTGAATTGGGTGGGGAGCTGGACTAGCTGACTTTCAAGTCTCGTTCTAACTTCATCAGGCAGATAAGGCAGGAATTCTTATTTCCAGTATTTCTCAGTTAAGGAAACTGAGGTCCAGATGAGTGAATTGACTTGCCAAAGAGAACCTGACTTTTTTTACCCATACTAGGCTGTGCACTGAATAACTGCCCTGTGGGATTGGCTGCCTATATCCTGGAGAAGTTCTCCACATGGCGCACTTCAGAATATCTATACCTAGAGGATGGAGGCCTGGAGAAGTGAGTAGCATTTTTCCTCTCCGTAGCTTAGACCCCAATCATACCAGAATTGGAGAAACCTAGACAAGCAGAAATCTTGCCTCTGCTTCTTCACACGTAACACTTATCTTTATCTCTGGCTGCTTAGCTCTCAGGGGCTAGAAATGAGTCTTCTGTTTTGGCCAACTCAAATCCTAAGCCTGTGGGGCAGGACAGGGTTGCTAAAAATTATCCCCTTTTTATATATGTAGAAGCTGAGATGCAGAGAGCTAATATTTTTTACCCAAAATACATAGTGATGGATCCAGGAGTAGGATAGTAACAGTGGGCAATGGGCAATGTGTCCAGAGCCCTATGAGTGCAGGAGAATATAGTGAAAGGGGCAGCAAGGCATAGTTGATGTATTGCTTGACTTGGAGACAGGAAGACTTAGATTCAAATCCCACCATAGCTACTTATGAGCCTTGGTGACCCTGGGCAAGTCATTTAAGTGCCTCAGTTTCCTCATCTGTAAAGTGACAGAGGTGAAATCGATGGTCTCTGAAGTCCTTTGCAAGTCTAAATCTATGAGCCTATGAATGAAAGAATCACTCAACTGAGAGACAAAATGGGAATTTGGCTGGTCTCTCTCGTGGGTAGGATCCTATTCTGGTTGTATGAGCAGGCAAGAATACTTGGAAATCATTGTCCATTTCTATTTCTGAGAAGGCCAGTCTCCAAATAGCAGGGACTCCCAGCTTTGACAAGCTCAGTCATGTTCCATTAACTCCAACTCCAGACTTTATTCTCCAATTAGCCTGTTTAAATGTTTAATATTGACACGAGTCTTAGTCATGTATCCTGTGTAAACTTTGTCTTCCTGAGTGCCTAGAAGCTCTGTGTATACAGCAGGCACTTAAAATGAGTATTTTGAATTGAAGTGAAGATATAGTCATTGCTCAGCCAACTGGCTCCTGGATCCTCATGCTCTCTCTCTGGCGGCACCCTAGCTCATGACTGGGTGTTTGTTGGGGGTAGCAGCTGGAGAGAGAGAAGGTTCTCATCACAGGCTGTGTCCCACCCTGGCCTTCCCCACAGGGGCCCCTTTTTTACTTGTATATACCTCACTGATGGCTGACATGAATTTCAACTCTGCCCTCCGGTTTCAAGCATGCAGGCTATCAGGGTTAGTAAACAATACATGCTTGTTGTCCCAGCTGATTTTCCCCAAGGCTGGGTGGAAAGTTGGACTGAAAAGGCACCCCTGAGGTTGTTCAGGGGGTAGCGCTCCTCCCACATCTCCGCCTTTCCAGCTTTGGCTGCATTTTTACCCATTTACCCCAACTCGCCAGTCGCAGCAGGGGAGTTTGAATACTCCTTGCTCTCCATTGCCACATGTTCTTCCTCTCCCGCCATCACGCAGTCATCTCTCCTTTGAGGTTTCCTCAGCCCGTATCTACTACACAACCAAAATCCTGGTAGCTGTTATGTACCAACCTCCAGGCCACTCTCCTTTCCTTAATGAATTCAGCGAGCTTCTGTCCTTCCCAACTCTTCCCTTCATTCTAGAGGACTTCAACATATGTATTTATATTCTGTCAAACACCTTCAACTCACAGTTCCTCAACTTACTCATATCACCCGACCTACTCCTGTACCCCACCTCAGCCACAAAGGGTTATACCCTTAATCTTGCCATCTCCCACAAATGCACCACTTCCATGTTCATGAACTCTGAAATTCCTGTCCTTGAATACACTCTATTGTCAGTCTACTTCTCCCTCTGCCTCGCACCCCCAAACTTGTTCTGCCTCCTTACTTCCTTATTTCTTTCAGGGCTGTCACCCCTGCCCCAACTGCACTCTCCTTCCCCATCTTCAAACTTTGGTGAAGCAATTTAACTCTACATTTTCCTTTTCTCTTGAGTCTCTTGCCCTCTAATGGTATTGAGAGTCTCGTCCTGCCAAGCCTTAGCATTGAATTGTTCTCACCATCTGCTGTCTTCACTTCTAAAAAAAATCACAAAACAATGATGAATGGGTTCTCTGCAGATTTGTGTTAGGTACCTCAACTGGGCCCTCACTGCTACAAGGCAATCCTTGCACACCTGCCCAATTAACTCACTGTCCTACTCACTACACCTCCTGCCAAATCTTTTCATCCTTCTTCAAGCCTTCACATGGTTCTCTCCTTCTCTCCCACCACTATCTAGCTTTCACCTAGTTTCCTTTTTCACTGAAAAAAATTGAGACCATTCTCCAAAGACTTCCCTAGGTGGCACAGTGGATAGAGCATGTGGCCTACGGTTAGGAAGACCTGAGATCAAATCTGGCCTTAGATATTTACTAATTTTGTGACCCTGAGCAAATCACTTAACATCTGCCTGCCTCAGTTTCCTCAACTCTAAAATAGGGATAATAATGGTACCTACCTTCCAGGTTTTGAGGATCAAATGAGATAATTGTAAAGTGCCTAGCACAGTGTCTGGCATATAATAGACATTTAGTAAATGCTCTTTTCCATCCCATTCTCTCTTCTTCCCCTCCCCCATCGTTTCACATCACATGTTGCCTTCTGCTATTTTTTCCTCCTTCACCCTTGTCTCACATGAAGAGGTGGCCTTACTCCTTGCCAATGCAAACCCCTCTACTTGCACAAGTAATCTCATTCCATACCATCTCTCTCATTTATGTTCAATATCTCCTTGCCTTCTGGCAGTGTCCTACTACCTCCTAGCATATCCATGTCTTCCCCACCCTCAAAAAGCCCTCACTTGATAAATCCATCCTCACTAACGATTATTCCATATCTCTTCCTTCCATAATCAGTGCCTCTACTTCCTTTCCTCTTGTTTTCTGCCTATGTACCACCTGGCCTCATCATTTAACCAAAACTGCTCTCTCCAGAGTCACCAGGGGTGACTTCATGACCAAATCAAATGGCTTTTCTCAGTTTTCATTCTTGACCTCTTTGGAGCCTTTTATACTTACCAATCACCCTCCTCTCCTTGATACCTCCTCTCTCTAGGTTTCTGTGATACTATTCTATCCTGATTCTCCTCCTGCCTGTCTGACTGCTCCTTCTCAATCCTCCTTTGATGGATCTTCTTTCAGGTCAAGCTTACTAAAGGTGGGTGGCCCCCAGGACACTGTCATTGTTCCTTTATGCTACTTCACTTGGTGATCTCATCACCTTCCATGGTTTCCATTATTTTCTTTGTACTCATAATTCTCAGAGTTGCTGACCTTGCCCTAACCTTTCTCCCAACGTCCAAACTCTTATCTCCAACTGCCCATTAAGTATCTCAAAATGGATGTCCCATAGGCTTTTTAAATTCAGTGTGTCCAAAATGGAACTCATTACCTTTACCCCCAAAACCTCATCCCCTAATGAACTTTTTTCTTACTGTCTATGGCACCACCATTCTCTCAGTCACTTAGACTCACAACCTAGGCATCATCCTGGACTCCTCCCGCCCTTACACCCATATTCAATCTATTGCTAAGTCCCATCTATTTTACCTTTAAAACATGTCTCATATATGTCCTCTTCTATCCTCTAATGTTGCCATCATCCTGATGCAGGTTCTCATTCACTTATGCCTGGACTATTACAATAGCCCGCTGGTGGATCTCCCTGCTTCAAGCTTCTCTCTTCTCCAGTCCATCCTTCACCCTGGCATCAAGTCAATCTTTCAAAAGAACTTCCCAGTGACACTGACCGAGTCATTCCCCTATTCAGTAATCTCCAGTGGTTCCCTATCCCTTCCAGGATTATGTATATAATCCACTGTTTGGCATTCAAAGCCCTCCACAAATTGTTCCCCTCTTACCTTTCTAGACTTCTTACATACCGCCATGTATGCTGAGATTCAGAGATACATCCTCCTTGCTCTTCTTCACATGAGACATTCCATCTCCAGACTCTGGGCATTTTCACTGGCTTTTTCCCGTTCCTGGAATGCTCTCTATCCTCATGTCCATCTCCTGGCTTCCTTCAAGTCCCAACTAAAATCCCACCTTCTACAGCAAGCTTTTCCTTATTCTCTTTACTGCTAGTGTTTTCCTTCTCTTGATTATCTCCAATTTATCCTGTTATATTTTGTTTGCACATAGTTCTTTACATATTGCCTACCCATTAGACTGTGAGCTCCTTGAGGGCAGGGAATGTCGTTTGCCATTCTTTCTATCCCTAATACTTGGCACAGTGTATTTAATAAATGCGTATTGGCACATAGTAGGTGTTTAATAAATGCACATTGACTGCCTTGTAGAGTACCTGGCTTCCTTTGGGGTTCAGCTCAGGGGACACCTCCTACACCAGAACTATCCTAACCTCCCCAGTTGCTAGTGCCCTGCCCCCCCACATCACTTTGTATTTGTGAATATTTTGTATTTGTTTGTATTTACTTTGTATTTACTTATGTTTACTCTCTTCCTTGTACATGATACTTCAAGCCCTGAAAGAGACTCTGAATCCTGATGTCTCCCCAAGGCCTGATCTTATCTGGAATTTTTTCTTTGATGTGTACAGGAAGTTTCCTTTGGATGATCTGCTGACTAATGTCATGATCTACTGGGTGACCGGCAACATCATCCCCTCACAGCGATTCTACAAGGAGAATATGGGCCGAGGCATAGGTGTAGAGAAGCATTCAAAGTGAGTCTTAGGACTTAAGGAAAATCCCGTTGGATAGATGGGGATGTTTCTTCCTTCTTGGAGGATTTGGGTCTGAATCTTTCCATTATCTTAATCCTCATCCCCATTGTCCTCTCTGCCTGCCCAGCCCTGTCCTCTCTTGTATGGTACTTAATGGACTGGAGAGAACACTTACTGGTTGGTGCTAGGAAAAGGCAGCTAAAATCCTTCCATTTGAAATCTTGTATTCAGCCTGAATGCTCCTTGACTCACCCCAGTGAGCCCCGGAAGTTAATGAGCTGTTTCCCTAAGAATAATGATTCAGACCCCCTTTGGGGGACAGGGATAGGGGTAAAGCTATGTGACCTACCCCACCTCAGCTGACATCTCTTGTTTTGTAGGATGCAGGTATTTGTGCCCGCTGGTCTGTCCACCTTTCCCTATGAGCTGCTGCACTGCCCAGAAAGTTGGGCTCGGAAAAAATTCCCCTCTCTCTGCTCCTACACTCATATGTCCCGAGGGGGCCACTTTGCTGCCTTTGAGGAGCCTCTGCTGCTTGCAGAAGACATCCAAAAGTTCATGGGGGCAATAAAGGGGAAGTGAGTTTCAGAACTAGATACTTCCCTCCCCTCCCCAAGTAGTTCCAGTGTATCCACCTCTCCATCCCGCTATCTCCCAGATGCCCCAGGTTCCCCTTCCATACCCCCTGCTCCAAACCATAGCTCTGATGGAAATCTACAACCAGCCTCTTGGAGGTGATGAGGGAAGGGGACTATGCCAGCTCTTCTTGCCTTGAATCCCAAGGTTGGTCCGCTAGGCTGGGGAGATCAAACCCCATCCTTGTGGCATGTGCCAGATCCTGTTAAACTTCTGTGTTCCAGCTACCCAGAATTGGTTTCTAAGGTAGTGGGGTCTTTATTTGGAGGGGTGGTACTGGTTCCCTTACCCTTGCTATTGGAGCTTTTATTGGTTGCTTGTTTACTGCCAGATCAGTGATGTGGCTTCCCTTCCCTCTGTAGGCTGCAGATAGTGCAGCTCTACATTGGTAGAGGGAGTTCGCTCATCCTGGAAGTGCCACCATGAATAAATCACACTCTCTGCCTTCTCTGTGTGTGCTCACTGGGGCCCAGTACACAAATTCCATGTTCCCTACAAGTCCCATTGCTTTTCTTGGGTCTTGAGGTGGTAGATTTGGGCTGGATGGGCCTGTGGAAAGGAAAATGGCTTTTGATAATAAATTGTTTTGCTTCATAAGAGCTATTAAGTCTTGCACATAGGGGAAATAGGAGGTGGGGAGGGGAGGACGGTTGAAGAAAATGGAGTGTATATGATGGGCTGAATGTCCTGGAAAGCTCATTCCAATCCTGAAGCAGGATACTGCTTCCCAAGCTCCTTTCGTTGCCTAGGACCCCACCAGACCCTCTGATTTCTAGGATCTAGCTGTAGATCTCATCCAGTCACCTCATCTTCATAGGAAGAGACATGGCCAGGAGAGACGGGTCTCAAAGGCTCCAGTGCTCAGGTCTAGCTCCCTTCATGCTTGTACTCATTTCAAACTGAGAAGCTGACTCCCAACCTGTAGCCTTCAATGGTCCCATAAAATGCTGCTCCATTCCCACCTTCCCCAGTCACCCAGTTGGTTGGCTCATTCCCCAAAACCATTGGTCTAAGCCCCATAGTCCCCAGCTGGTGGGGTGGGGCTGAGAAGAGGGGCAGGTTCTGTTATTACCTGTGTGACCCCTTTTCCCCAAGTCATTTAACGTGGGCCTCTGGTTTCTCACTAGGATCATAAAAGTGGGAGGGATCTTGGGAATTCTCAAATCCAGCTAGATTATGTTCTTTGCCTGCCTCCAACAGACTAGAGACGAGCATCTTGAGTGGATGTCCCCCATCACTAGGGGCTAATCTTGGCCCCACAGGAGGGATTGATTTGCAGAGCTGTTGATAGCAGCTGTCAGGCCTGCTGCTGAGGGGTGGGGCCAGGTTACTGTGCTCAGGTTCACCCCATTCTCCCTCATCAGGAAGCAAAAGAAGGGGAGCCCAGGGGTGGAGGGGAAGAAGGTGTCTAGCCATAGACTCCCATCTGCCACAGCCTCTGGGCTGCCAAGAGAGAGGAAGGGAGAGAAGGGGAGAGGGAGAGAGGCAAATGGTGTGAGTGAGGAATGAGGAGAGACCGAATTTTCTGCCCCAAAGTCCTGTGGGTCCTCCTTCTGCTTATCTCCCCAGGTGCACACATATCAATGCTCTGTCACCCTGGGTGAGGCAAGAGAAACAAAGGTCCATTGTTCAAAGATGATTTTGACCTCTGGGAGCCAAACAGCAACAGGAGTGACAAGAAATCAGCAGACATTCATCAGCCCCTCTGCTGCCAGGCTAGCAGAGGCTCATAACCCTGGCCACCAAGTATCAGTGGGAGGCAGGCCTGCTGGGATGCTGACTTGGGGGTGTGTGTGTTAAATACCAGTTCTATCACTTAGAAGCTGTGTGACTCTGGGAAAATCACAGCTCATCTGAGGTTTCATTCCCTCATCTGTAAAATTAAGGGGCTGGGCTAAGTCATTGGTTTTCGAAGTAGGTGGTCAAAAGATCCCTATAACTGACCAGCTTATAGGAGAGGAGGTGGATGCCATATCCCAGCATCCTCAAGATAACCTGTCATGGGATTTGTCTTCAATATGAACGCCCACAGCTCTTTTTCCTCCAGTGTCATCACTTTCTTTGTGCAAATGCCTAACCCCAGCCCTTCTGAGCTGGTTGTCAGTCCCTCGGGGCAGGTATAACCTAACCCACATATCCAGCTGCATAGATGCCAGTAATTCACAGTCGGCCTACCACTCCCAGACCAACCAGTGCCTATAGTGGGTACCCCCTTGAAGGGCAGGAAACTATAAAGAGTTTCCTCCTTTTTGCTTTTAGGGAGAAGAGAGGAACTCAGGTTGTGATCCATACCATAAAGCTCATTACATGATTTTTCTCCCTAAATCCACTGTCTTCCAAACCTCCCTATCACTGTTGATGGCATCATTATCCTTCCAGCCCCCCAACTCTTCATAGGCACTCACTCTCTCCCACTTCTCCTATGTAGACAGTTGCCAAATCCAGTCATTTCTGCCTCCACCAAATCTCCCACTTCTATCCCCTTTTCCCCCTCACACTGCTACCACTACAGTTCAGGCCTTCTTCACCTCCTGCCTGGACTTTTGCATGAGTCTCTTCCCTCTCAAATCCATCCCCACACACCTACCAATATGACTTTCCCAAATCACAGCTCTGGCTGTGGCGCTCACTCCAGTGACTCCCCATTTGCTCTTGGACCAAATATTATTTCCATCTTTGTCTCTTCTTGTTGTTTTTGTGTAAATTTCACAATACGCCATACATATTAGTGCTTGTTTGTAATGTATAAATAAATATAAACATAATGTGGGTATATGCTCAAAAATCTTTTACTAATAGGGGTGCGTGTTGCCAGTCAAGGTTGGAGAGCACAGGACTAGACATCTCGAGTTTGTCCCAAGCTCTGAATATTCCACTGGCACCACCTGCAGGGCAGTGAGGAGAATGCCTCCTTGCCTGAGTCCCAACTCAGTTCCCCTGGAGGAGCCTGTTGGAGCAAGGTCAGCCCTGACAGGATCACAATTCATAAATTTAGAGCTGTAAGAGATGTTGGAGGCCATTGAGTCTAACCTTTGCCTTTCATAGATGAGGTGACTGCGGCCCAGAACTAAGCTAAGTGACTTGCCTCAGGTCACACCCCTAGCACAATTCAGAGCCAGGATTCAAAACCAGATCTCCTGACTCTGTCTCCTACCTTCCCTGGTACTGGTGGGTCCAGATGATGCTGCATCTGACAGTTCAACACCATCTGCTTTCCCTGCTTTGGCCAACCCTAGCCACAAGGGAGGAGACCATCGCAGGATATTGGTGGTAGCAGCCTTTGACTGACCAGCGCTCCTAGACTGGGAAAGGCCCAGGGCTGGAAAACCAATGGCTATCTCTTCTCCTTGGCTCTTCCAAGACAGTAACATTGTCCACTTGGTTTCCCAAGAGAGGTTAAGTCATTACCCAGGATCAGACAGCTACTAGGTTGTAGAATGGACCCAAACCCAGGCCTTTTAGTTCCAAATCTGTTGTATTTCCCAGTATACTTCCCAGTACTTCCCATTCTCAGTTTTCCATAGACACTGCATTTTTGAATTAGTTTCATTGAAGGTGATGAATTCTAGATCAGCTGTGTCAAAAATGTTATCCAGCCCTACTGAGTGACCAGATTAAAATGCAAGTGAGAAATATTTACCACAATGGGAAAAATTTGATAAAGCATAGGTACCATTTTAAAACTAAGTCAATAACACAGCCCACAGGAATCCTTATGTATGGATTAGTGGTTTCCAATTCTGTTTGAATTTGACACCACTACTTTATGTAACTGTGTGGGACGAGTGAAGACCTCTCATAAAAGGGAACAAATTAAAAGTAGGATAGTGAGTCCCATTTCTCTACTTAGATATTTTCCACTCCACAAGCTTAGCTAGTGACCGTAGGCCCCCGAGGTTAAGAACAGGTCCTGTGTATTTACCTAATGGCGAGAGGCCTGAAAGAAAGAAGGGTTGAGGTGAATAAGTCAGCAACCATAAAATTCTCTGAGGATAAGCATAAGACACAGGATACTCACCCCTGTACGTTGACCCCAAGATAAGAGAACCTCTGTTTGGGGAAGAATGGATGGAAAGCCGAAAAGCCAGGTGCAATATAGATGTGCAGGATTAGGTAACTAACAACTAATTCCTGCCTGTCACCGATAACCGAACTGTTTGTTTAATCGTCATTGTCATTTAAGACAGATTTACTACCTTGAGATTGATAGTAGAATGAAACAAAGATGGTGGGAAGTTTATGACTGTGGCCTGCTTGTAAAAATAACCATACTGTTTGTTCCTTGCCATTGCCCCTGGGTAGATTTATCGCGTCTAGATTGTACCCTCAAAGCTTACGTCTGCAAGCTGAGAGGAAGGAGGTTGGGAGGGGGAATTGCAGTTAGGGACCTATATAAACACCCCAATTTTCTGTGTCCAGTGCGCTCTGACACTGAGAGACCTTCGGTGTCCGAGTGGCCCTTTCCCGGGATCGTAATAAATTTTCCTTTCTACTTTCACCTTGAGACGCCTCTGTTGTTAATTTTTGGATTCGTAAAATCCATCCCACACATAACTATTCCCACTTTTTTGTAATTGTTCTATGCAAAAAAATATAGTAGTAGCTTATATAAGAACTTAGATCTGGAAGGAACCTGAGATGATTGTCTAACTCTCTTGTTATGAAAGTTTAATACTCCAGCAAAACCCTGAAGTTCTCACCAGACCAAACAATGATCATGAAATCCAATGAGGAAACTACAGTGTCTTCCAACTCAAAACTATCAAAAAAGTCAGTGAGAAGCCAATAAGGAAATGAGAACTTCCCTAAAGGCTTTATGCCTAGAGAAGCAGCAAGATCAGAAAGCTCTCCTGAGAAAGTCCCTGGATAGGGGCCTTGGAAACCTTGGCAATTTTAAGTGGGTAGCAGACAATGCATTGCTATAGCATAATCTCAAGGACTCTGAGGTCCCTAATACTGTCCTAAGAGCTCAAAGATCCAAGGAGTAGACCTAATCTTAGGAAGGGGAAATCAGTGAATGAATACAGGGCAAGACCAAACAGGGTTGACCATCCCACCTGAAAGTGTATTGGGGACTTCCTGGTTCTAGTACAAGGCCTCATTTCTGAAAAGATGAGGAACTCAAAGAAAACACCTACCAGAATAAAAAATGATTGCATGAGATGGTCCTCCAAAAGAAAGAGTGACATAAGAAAGCAACATAACTATAACAACTGTGAAACAACTCACAGGAAAAAAATGGACTGTTCTTAAAGATTACATGAATACCTAGAAAAGATTAAATGAGATTTTAAAAAAAGAAATAAAGACCCTGAAGGAAAGAATTGGAAGAACAAATGGTTTAGAAGAAAAAGTGGCAAACTTTACCCAAAAAATAAGACTCCCTGAAAACTAGAATAGACCAAACAAACCAGTGATTCCATAGGACCACAAGAAATAACAGAACAAAAAATAAAAGATTGAAAAGAAGGGAATGCATGCAAAATGTCTGATACCAAAAACCATTGGCCTGGAAAACTGGTCATAGAGATTCTTTAGGAGCCAGTGCATACCCTGAAAAGCATGATTTTAAGAAAATCCTGGACACTATCCTTCAAGAAGGCATAAATGGAAACTGCCCAGATCTATTAGAACCAGAAGGCAAAGTAAAGATAGAAAGAATCCCCTGATAATCTCCTAAAGTAATCCCCAGAAGGGAAAGTACTAGGAATATCATTGCCAAAATCCAGAGCTCTGAGATCAGAATACCAAAAGCATCAAGAAAGAAGCAGTTCAACTGCCAAGGAACTAGTCAGGATCACATAAGAAAAGATCTTGGAATACAATATTTCAAAAGGCAAAGGCGAGAGGCTTCCAACCAAGAACATTTTACCGTGCTAAGCTGAGTATAATCCTATAGGGAAAAAATGAACAGAGGACTTTCAGGCATCTCATGAAAAGAGCTGAGTAAGAACAAGAGTCCAGAGAAACATAGAAAAGTAAATTGATTTGATCAGTTGGAAAGAGCTATATCATGATGTGGTAATCTTCTAATGGGGGAGAAGAAACAAGTGATGCTTTCGAACCTTAGTGTCTTCAGAGGATGTTGATGGAGTTAAATAAGAAAAAGAGGTCCTGGGTTTACATTGGCTCCATTCTGAGGGGAAAGAGAAGGGAGTGTAAGAGGAGTATACTAGTGTAGAAAGGAGGAAGAAAGGGTTAGAGTTTGCTAATTCCCATAAATGGGATATGTGAAGAGTTTGCAAACACGGAAGATAGGGAGGGGGGAAATGGGCATCAGATGAACCTTACAAAGTAGAGTTGAACACAGAATTTGGGGTAGAACTAAATTAAGCTCAAGGAAACAAGTGCAGATGGGGGAGGAGGGGGAATGGGATTAAGAGAAGATAATGCCAGGGAGGGAATAGTTGAAGCAAAACACATTTTTTCACCCTTAATGGAAGATTAAAAGTGGGGGGAAGGGTTGGAAGAAAAAACAAACAATATAAGGTGGTGCCTTAGATTGTCTTAGACAAGTAGAGAATGACTGAACACACTGTCAGATATGTATGTAATGGAATATCATTGCACCATAAGAAATGATGGAGGAATTCCAAGGCATCCTGGGTGGTATGAACTAATGGAGTGAAGTAAGCAGAAACAGACCAAATTTTATAAGGACAGAAGTAAAGAAAAACAATTGTGAAAGACAATGCAATGACCAACCGTGTCCCCAAAGGACTTCTGATGAAGTGACAGAGATGTTGGACACAGTGCTGAAAGAGACATACATTTTTTGATGTGGCCCCCGTATGTCTTTTTGTTTGACTACTTATTTTATTTATTACAAGGATTTTTCCCTCTCTTAGTTTTGAAATGGGAAGGTTGGTAGAGAGGAGTGAGGAACTAGCAATGGTGATGCCCCCAATCCACTACTATGACTTTATTTTTATATAATGCACAGAAAAGAAGAGAAAGAAATTTAGGAAGAAGTACACACTAGCTGGACAATTTTGAAAGTAGCATGTAGAATTTATACAATTTTTTAAATTGAGTTTTATGGAATGGAGATTTACAGTTTCATAGAGAATCCTTTTTGTATTCTGCTATGTATATAGAAATGTTCCTTTTCAGTGTTTAAATTCAGATAAAAAATTTTTTTTAAAGTTTAAGGACTTGCCCATGATCACAAGTAATAAGAAATAAAATCAGGAATCAAATCTATTGCACCGTCCACTCTGCCACATTCCCTCTTGTTAAAGGAAGCTGACTGAAGTGAAAGAGGGCAGGGGTGGAGTAAAGACCTTGAGTGTCAAGTTATTCAAAGAATATTTTGAACAGGTTGAAAGTAACTTACTGGTCTTGTTTCTATGGACATTCAAAGAGTTCTTGAAATTCTACTGTTGACCATATTCTCCAAGCAATTTGACCTTTTCCAGTATTGCCTTATAATTCCAGCACTGTTCTTGGGACATCTTCCTCATTCTTTTCTTGTTCTGACATAAACTGATACTTTCTATTTTATTTCAATATTTCTATTGATACTTGTATCAATGATATGCATAAATACAAATCCCACTGTAACTGTTGGTCTGTGATTTGTAAATATCATAAAGCACTTCAACCTGATTCAGTTCCTCTGGATTCCCAGATCTTCAATCAACACATGTAACAGACTGGCCATTGTTGCTTAGAGTCTTTTTCTCCCTTCTTCTCTCTAGGTAGCATAAGATAATTAATACAATGTGCTATAAGTAACAGAATACTGGATTTGGAATGAGGAAGACCTGGGTTTAAATCCCACTGACAAGTTATAGATGCCAGGGTTCTCACACTGAAGAGAAATAATAGGATTATTAAAAATAGCCACAGTAGATAATTATTCCCGGTCAACCTTAATTCTTTAAGGTTAGGCAAGTCTTTATAGCAACTGTTTAACGTGCATGCATCAAGGCAGCACCCTGGCTGGAGTGGAACATTCATATTGCAGGTAAGTGGGAACAAAGGCAGAATAGTTTGTTTGTCTCCTGTGTCCTGGGAAAGCCTATTATTGGAAAAGGAAATGATGCAGTGTTGGCCAAACTTATCACTTCTACTGTCACAACTCTTCTGCCAATGCCCCACAAATACACACAACGACGACCTGGACATTTATGTTACAAATCTATGGGACAAATCTAAGGATTGGTCTTGTTTGAAGCTCTGTTCAGTTACCCGGCTTTTCAGACCTCTGCTGATGTTCATTTGTTAAGGGGTTGGAGTGGTGGAAGAAAGAGAGGCAGAGGGTTATCGAGGGAGCAGGTGAAAAGGAGAAGCAGAACCAGATTACATGTTGAAGGACATAACGGTCCTTGATGTTAGCGGGCAGGGAAGCTAATCAGGGGCTGGGGAAGCTGAATTGTGGGAGCACTAGGTCTTGTTTACATGGTGAAACTACAATTCCCAGGAGCCTCTCCACCTCCTGCCCTAGCTTGAGGTGGCCTGGCAAGGGTCCCCATCTCACGTTCCAGACCAGAACGCTCATGGCTATGGGAGGAGGGCTCATCGCTGGGCGTGGCCAGGCCTTGGGGTGGTGGATAGACCTCCCCGAAGCCTGAAACGTTCCTGTGGAGGAGCGCCCAGTCGGTGGCTGCTGTGGCCAGATCTCGACGGAGGCGGGGACGCTGGAAGGGGTCAGCTTGCGCTTGCCCCAAGGCCGAGCCGCTGCGTCAGACGCTGCTGCATCCTGCCTGATAGCTTGCAGCCGTAGTTGCATCGCTGCCGTCACCCTCCCGGGTTCCAGCGGCTTCTGCCAACCTGCGGCCTTGCGCAGTAACTGGACAAACCGTAAGCGCTTAGGTCACGCCTGTTCTAATGCCCACAGGGATCAAAAGTGGGTCCTCCGCCTTTCCTAACCCTCCCCGTTCTTTCTGGGGAGAGACAACGCAGCCAAGGCCGGGAGCGTAACCCCAGGGCAAGCCTCTGCGTGGACAGAGATCTTAAGGGACTCTGGCACGAGTCTGTCTCCTTCCGGGCCTCGGGCAGCGGGGCCTCTTAGTGCCAGGCTTTGGGGTGCGAACGTGGTCCTGCATCCTGGCTCAAAAGACAAGCTCGGAGGTTCTCTGCCTTACGGGCTGGAGGGGTGGGGATTGGGGCGCGGGGAGAGACGCAGCAAGTGGGGTTTGGACGGCCAGCAGAGCTGCCTAGGGGCACCTTCAGTAATACTCCATTTTGAGGGGCCCTGTTTCACCCTGATAGAATGCAATTGTTCCTAAATAATTATCAAAAAATCTTTTCTCAAGATTGCTATTCATATCCTAACACAGAGATGATGCACTCAGTATGCGGAATGAAACACAATTTTGGACTTGGCCAAGGTGGAAATTTGTTTTACTTGGCTGCATATTTATTACAAGGATTTTGTTTTCCCATTTGCCGGGATGGGAAGGAAAGAAGATAAATGCTTGTTAATTGGAAAGAACTTTATATTGTGTGTGTATAATACATGTATAACTTATTTTAAAAGAACCCATATAGTTTGGTTCTCCCCAATGGGCAATATTCTAGCCCTTATTTCCCTGTTCCTTTTCCTCATTCTAGACTTCCCCAAGTCTCCCACAGCTGTGGCCCTTCATTTCTCCACCCCTTAACCAAATTCATTTGATTAGTCTCCAGGGCTATTTACGTTACAGTTTGTTAGAGGAAAATCAACCCCTGATTTTGTGGAGGAGGAAACAGACCCAGAGAAGGTAGTGACTTGCCCTAAGTCACACAGTGAGCTAGAAAAATATTTTCCTTAAGAGAAGCCCAGGAAATTTGCTTGAAGAGCAAATAAAAATAGCTGAAGTTAAAATTCTGGGTCCCAAGTGAAAAAGTAATTAGGTGTCCAAACTTGACTCCAGAAACACTGCCCCACTTCATGGTAAACCCTTGCAGGACTACTTTAAATAGCATTTGGCATATGCCTCCATAAATCTCCCTTGAGAAGACATTTGTTTTCCCAGATTTCAAAGATGTTTGGCAACATCCCTAAAACTGGAGGGCACCTTACCTTGTAGTTAGATCCCCAGATAGTCATGTTAGTTTCAGGCTAGAGGCAATTCTCTCTGAGCTCAGCATAATTTATCACATACTTTATCCTGTTTCTGTTAATCAGTAATATGCCTTCAGATAGACAATTTGATTCAGGTTTGATGTTGTGTTCTTAAGTGAAACTTTCATCCCTGGAATGTTTGTATATTTTAAGCTTTGGAAGTAGAATGGCCTTGACCCCACTTAATTGGAAGCCAGAAATGCTGTTTAAACAGTTTTAAGCAGAATTTTGTTTTGTCAAACAAACTTATGCAGCCAATACCAGGGATGGGGAACTTGCAGCCTCGAGGCTGCATGTGGCCCTCCAGGTCCTCAAGTGCAGCCCTTTGACTGAATCCAAACGTTGCAGAACAAATCCCCCTAATAGAAGGATTTGTTGGGTAAAACTTGGGCGCAATCAAAAGGCCAAGCCCAAAGGCCACAAGGCATAAGGCCTTGAGGTCACAGGTTCCCCACCCTTGCAAAATAGACCATAACTGATGCTAATATTTGTCCCCTACTTTTCTCTGGAGAACTTCAGGTAGCTTTTCAGCTTCTCTCCACCTCACTTCCCTCCCCCCGCCCCCATCAGTGATTTAATGCAGAAGAAGTCAGCCATTGGACTTACATCTGCCCCCCTGGCATGAGCATTCTGGCATACAAATTGGAGAGATGAACCAGCCCAAGAACAGGTTGGAAGAACCATGGGTCTTAGGGGACAGTGATAGTACCTTCTGAAAGGAAATCCCCACCAAACTCATCAGTGGGATGGAGTAGAAGGACCCCTGGACCAGGAGTCATAGGATCACAGAACTCAGAGCTTGGGAAGACTTAGAAACCATCTTGCCTTTTTATGAGATTGCTATTTAACAAAATGGACCTAACATCCCCACTCTACAGATGAGGAAACCGAACAGTGAGAGATTAGTTTGTTTAAGACTACTACAAAACTGTTAAGAATTGGAACCAGAATTAAAACCCACATCTCCAGGGTCCTAGAATTTGAAGTAGATATGTAATAGGAAGTGAATCCAAGAAAGGAATGGATGTGGTCTAAAATTTTATGATAAAACTCTGTAACTTCAGGACAATTAGGTAGTATAGGAAATAGAGCATTGGCCAGGGAGTCAGGAGGACCTGAGTTCAAATCCAATCTCACACACTTATTCATTATGTGATCCTGGGCAAGTCATTTAATACTGCCTCCAAAAGCAAAAGAACAAAAACAAAAGAAAAAACCCTCTATAACCAGTGAAGCTAAATCATCAAGTAAGCTTACAATACGAAGAATAAAGTCTTTTATAAATACCTTGGTATTTAACAAAATGGACCCAAAGTAACAGACAAGTTGACAAAGCAAGCATTTGCCCTTTGCTTTTTTTTCAGGTTCTTTTGAAGTTCTGCTACATTTGGTGTCTTTAGTATCCATCAGCAGTCAGCTAACATTTATTAGGCACCTGCAACACACCAGGCGTTGTCCTGAGCATCAGGGATACAATGAAAGGCAGAAAACAAAAAAATGGAACCCAACCCCAAAGTAACTCCCCCCATCAAAACAAAAAATCTAGCCCTTGCTCTCATGGAGCTCACTGTCTAATAGGGGAGACAGCAGGCAATGAACTATGATTGAATAAGATGGGAAGAGGATAAATTGGGGGTGACCTCAGAGTGAAGGCCCTCGGATTAAGGAGGACTGCGAAAGGCTTCTTGTAGGGAAGGTGCAGCTTGAGCTGACACTTCACAGCTGAGCTGAGGGTTATCTAGAACGGGGGTGGGAGGGGATGAGACTTGAGGTGGAGAGACCAGCAGGCTATTGCAGTATCCAGGCTTGAGGCGATCTGAGTCTGCACAGGGGTGATGGCGGTGTCTGAGGTGAGAAAATGGCAGGACTTGACCCCTGGTTGGATATGGGGAAAAGAGAGTAGCTAGAAGAAGGTGTCAAATGATGAACACCAGGAAAAGGCTGCTGGAGAGATGATTGTGACCTTGGAGAGAGCAGGTGGTGGGAATGGAAGCCATACTGTCAGGGACTGAGAAGTGAGTGGGAAATGAGGGAGTGGAGACAATGAGTATAGACAGCTTTTTATTTTTTAGGAGTTTGAGAATAAGAGTAGAAATGCAGGACATTAGCTTGAGGGGATGAGAGAGTCTGGGGAAGGTTTCCTAAGGGATGGGGCAGATCTGGGGATGTTCTTAAGGTAACAGGAAAGAAGCCAGATTGGAAAGGTTGAAAATCAGGTGAGGAGAGGGGCTGATTGACAGAGTAAATTCCTGGAGGAGACAGAAGGTTTCACGGACGCATTTGGAATTCATAATCCTTAGTCTGGCATTCAAGGCTTTCCACAGGCTGGTACATCTCTACCTTCCCACCTTATCTTATATAACTGCATTTGTAATAATAGCTAGTGTTTTTGTAGTGCTTTACAATGTGCTTTACAAATATTGTCTCATTTGATCTTCATAACAACTCCAGGAGGTAGGTGATATTTTTATCCCTAATGGAGAAACTGAGACAGACAGGTTAAGTGACTTGCTCAGGGTCACAGAAGTGTCTGGGGCTGGATTTGAACTCACTTGTTCCTGACTCCAAGCCCAGTGCTCTATCTACTATGCCTCCTGTCTCTATGTGTTCTGTATTCCAGACCAACCAGAGTACTACTTGTCACTGTTCCCTTGAGCACATTCAGCACAGTCTTATTCGTGGTGTGTCTTTGTCCCTGCTGTTCCCATTCATGGAATGACTTTCTCAATTTGCCTGTCAGATTCCCTCTCATTCTTTAAAGTCCAACTTAAGTGCTCTTTCTTCTATAAAGCCTTCTTCATATAAGATCTGGAGCAGTGTGTGTGGGTTTTTTTATCCTTCTTGTACACTTACCATGTATTATTTTGATCACAGTTTTTCATTTCATCATGAGATATGACAGGAAAACTCCATTAGACAGAAACCAGATCTCATCTTAACTGAATGTCTCCCAGGCCTAAAACATATGATCTATACGTATTCAATTGCTGAATTGAATTGGGGAAGAAAGCATATTATTCTTAATGCTTAAAGGCCTGATTCTAGCATGAATAGGATGAAACCCTACCCCTTCCCTTTCACCTTCTTTGGTTAGATAAGACATTCCTTATCACTCACTGGTTTTGCATTTCTTTCCTAAGTCAACACAGTGGAATAGTCCATGGCCAAATCCAACAGTTTGCTCTATGAGGTCCAAAGGCTTTGTGCTTAAAGTTCAGGTTAGTTCTACGTTAGACAAAGGGCAGAGATAACATGTTTAGTCATCATCCTGGGGGATGGTGCATAGGAAGATCATCTACCCGTAGGAAGTGATCTACATACATTCACTTGTTGAATTGGACTGGGGAAGAAAATATACTCTTCTTTTTTTAAATGAAAAAACATTTATAGAATTCCTATTCCTCCTAAGTTCCAAGTGCTATGCTCAGTACTGGGGATGGAGAACAACCATCCCCAGTCTATGGTCAAGTTCACATTTTCGGCAGGGGTGGGGGGGTGGGAAAGAGATAACATATTATTAGAGAGCTTAGTTGCTGGGTAAATGGAAAGACTTTTAAAAGTTCTCAGTCCTAAAAGTCATAAGAATGCACCAGAGGGGCAGATTGCATGGCCCAGACAGGCATCTTTAGATAGCAGTCTGGATTAGTTTATAGGTAGTTTGGGGTAAGAGTTGAGCAAGTCAGAGTTCAGTTGGCTCTGAGAGAGATGAGGAATCTGCCTTTCTCTTACTAGTAGTACATGTGAATAATTTCTACAGTTGTTTATAGTATGTTTATAGTATAGAATATAGTATTTTGTTCATATTATTAAAGAAAAATTAAAGTAGAAAAACAAAGATAGCCATGGAAGACAGCTACAACACAAGGTGGGGGGAAGGGTAAAGAGACTGATTTGGAAATTATATTGTAGGATTAAAGAGAGTGATGCTTTGAATTTCACCATTTGCAAAGTATTGATCGAGTCTTCTCACTTCTTTCTAGTTGCTTTTCTGGCTAATCTTTGAGCTTCAGCATTGCCTTCATCTTTCAAACAAGCCGGTATATACTTTCACTTAACATAGTCATATTATCCAGCTCAGTGAATTGGTCTTTGTGGACAACATCTTTATTTTTACTTGTTTTCCAGCCATTTTGTTTCCAGTTGGGAATCCATTCATTCATACTTCTGGTGATAAGTTGATTATCTGTGTACACAGTAAGTCTGTCCTTATTTTGGGCTTTTGCTTGCTCAGTCATTTTGGTAGCTGCTCCTAATGATGCTCTTTGATTTGTCTGTTGTCCACAGTGTGTACAACTTATGTTTATATCATGGTCTGGTCCCCAGTAGACACCAATATCTCCTTGCACTTCTTCTTTTTTCTTATTTTTGCAGGCCAAATCCTAACACACACACACAGTGTTAGGGTCTGATGCCTGGTAAGATTGCCTGTATAGACTTTCAGAGCCTCTAGTCCACCAGCCATACTCATAGCTCCTTGGATTGTCTTTCCAACTCATCTGCAGTCTCTCCAAAGGCTTAGTGAAAAAAGAAAATGAATTCGACCTTCAGGGATTGTGCCAAAATATATTATCCTTAATTCTTAAAGGCCTGATTCTAGCATGAGTAGCATGGAATACTATCCCTTGTCTTTCACCTTCTTCATTTAGATAAGACATTCTTTATCACTCACTGATTTTTTGTTTCTTTCCTAAGTCAACACAGTGGAGTAGTCTCTGGCCAAATCCAGTAGTTTGCTCTATGAGGTCCAAAGGGTTTGTGCTTAAAGTTTAAGTTAGTCCCTCTCAAGATTTGACACAGGGCATAGATAATGTGCTTAGTCATCATTCATCAATAAGAGGGATCCTAGGAATGGTGTATAGGAATATGGATGACAGGTTGAAGCTAGTCATTTTTTTTGAGGGGGGAAGGCAGGGTAGTTGGGGTTAAGTGACTTGCCCAAGGTCACCGAGCTAGTAAGTGTGTCAAGTTTCTGAGGCCAGATTTGAACTCAGGTCTTCCTGACTCCAGGGCTGGTGCTATATTCACTTCACCATCTAGCTGCTCCTGAAGTTAGTCATTCTACCATTATACGCAATACTTTTCCAAGATGTTTGCCCCAATCTAAAGTCCCATCAGCATTGGGTGAGGGAATTTATGGTTGTGAGGCCCCAATCCCTCATGTTTTTGCCATTCTGGTGGACTTAAAATGGTATCTTGAGGTTGCCTTGATTTTACTTTCTTTGATTCATAGGGAGCTTGATTGACTTTTCACATTATCATTAGCAGCTTGTATTTAGAAATTTTACTGACTAAAGGCATGTGATTCTTGAAGAATGATTTTGAAAGAACGAATGGGGCCTGGCCTAAATATAATATTGTAAGAACAAGAGGTCATAGGGAGGCCACTTCTTTAATCATGACCAAGCTGGGAAAGAATGAAAACTAGTCAAGATTGGGATTAGGGAAAATGGGTTGTCGTTTCATATCCTAAAATGTATAAAAGAAGCGTGAAATAGAATTTGAGATCTTTTTCCTTGAGAAAGATCTTTTGCATTTCATGTTGTATACCAATTACAATGCATTATGTAGGCTTTTTGTCGGGGTGCTCAAAGAGTTGGCTTGAAAGCCTGTGTATCAAAAGCTGAGGTATTTCGTAATAGACCTGGAAGGAGCTTTAGAGGTTTTTGAGTTCAGCTCTCTCACCTTACAGATGAGGAAGAAGACCCACAGAGGTTAAGTGACTTGCCCACGATCAGATGTGTCATTAATAGAGGATTGTGAATTTAAACTCTCATCCCCCAACTCCAAATCCAGCTGTATTGCCACTGTACAAACCATCTCCTGTTTCAGAGGCCTGGAAAAGTTCTTTTGGAGAGTAGTTTAGATTTCCGTGTAAAGGGATCAGCCCTCATCTCCAGAAAGACTGTTTATTCTTCCTGAATTCTTGGAGGAAGACTGGGGGAACCCTTCAACTGTAAGGGGTCAGCAATACAACTCTGATTTACTGAAAGGTTGGGCTTCCACTTGAACCCTGAAGGAATCACAACCCCCTGGCAAGATTAGGGGTCCCTTGTTTTATACGGAGGTGATAAACTCCTAACTCAACAAAGAGCTAGTCTCTATCTTGGAGACTCAGCTTTCCAGTAGTGTTTCAGCAGCCTTGTTAAGGAAGCATCTTTAGAATGATCAAGGGCCTCAAACTTTGAAGACCTCCTTCTGGAATCCACCTGCTAAATTTTAAGCAAATTATATGTTAAGCCCCAGTGTAAGGCAAGAACATTCTTCCCAAGTTCACCGTCTAGTCTATCTCTAGAAATGCTTGTTGACTGATTTATTGATTGATTATTAGGTTATTTCCTCTGGCTTCTTTTCCCTAGCAGATTTATTTCAATGCCTCTTAACTTTTCCACATAGGTTCTATTTTCTAATTCTTTCCTCATTTTCTTTGTTTACTTCAAGATTCTCTCTAAAGTCTCCTCGTTGATCATAAGAAAGGGAAAAGGACCCATGTGTACAAAATATTTATAACAGCTCTTTCTGTGGTGGCAAAGAATTGGAAATTCAGGGGAAGCCCATCAGTTGGGGAATGACTAAACGAGTTGTGGCATATGAATGTAATGGAATGCTATTGTTCTATAGGAAATGATTGTTAGTAGGCGGATTTCAGAAAAACCTGGAAGGACTTACATAAACTGATGCTGAATGAAGTGAGCAAAACCTACACATATTATAACAGCAACACTGTGTGATGACCAACTTTGGTAGACTTAGCTCCTCTCAGCATTATAATGATCTAAGACAAATTCTAAAAGACTCATGATGGAAAATTCCATCCACATCCAGACAAAGAGCTATGAAGTCTGAATGCAGATCAAAGCATACTATTTCTCTTTTTTTGTTTGTTTATTTTCTCTATCTTGTGGTTTTTCTTTCACAACATGACTAATGTGGAAATATGTTTAATACGCTTGTACATGTATAGCCTATATCAGATAGAATGCTGTCTTGGGGAGGGGGGGTGAAGAATGAGAGAGGCAAATTTGGAACTCAAAATCTTATAAAAGTGAATGTTGAAAACTAAAAATAAATTTTAAAAAATCTCCTCAAAGTTCACTCTCAGAAGCCCACAATGTGAGAAGTAATGACTAACTTCAACCTGTCATCTATCTTCCTATACACCATACCTGGGATGCCAGTTGCTGATGCATGATGACTAAGCATATTATCTGTGTCCTTTGTGTAATCTTGAGAGGACTAGCTTGAACATTAAACACAAATTCTTTTCACCTCATAAAGCAAACTGTCAGTTCCCCAGAAGAGAAAGGGGATCAGGCTTTCAGCAGGTGCAGTGAGTATTCTAGTTCATCTATTTCTCCTGTAATTTTTAATATTTTCTTTTGTGCTTATTATAGATTTGTTGGATTTCTAATTTTTGCATATATATTTAGTTTATTAATCCTCTCCTTTTATATTGTGTTAATGTATGTTTTTAGGTATATAATTCTCCCCTCCCTGCAGGACTTCTTTATCTGCATCTCAGAAATTTTGTTATTTCATTATTATAATTTTCTTTGGCATACTTTTTGTTTCTTGGTTTTTTCTTTGATCCCTCATTATTGAGGATTTCATTGTTAGTCTTCATTTGGTTCAAATCTTTTGTTGTGCTCTCTGAACTGATTGCTGTTTCTCTTGCATTACTGTCTGTAAATGTCTTTTTTACATTTATTTGTCATACCTCTGCCCTAATGCCTGGTCAATGTTTCTAAAAAATTTAATGTGTTGCTGAGAAATACACACACACACACACACACACACACAAACACACAGACACACACCAACACACAGACACACACAAACACACACTTAGCGATACTGTTTAGAAAATTCCAGAAGTCTCTTAACTCTAGTTTCTCAAGCAGTTTGTTCAATTTCGTATTTTCCTTTTGTATATCTTTCATTAAGATTCGTCCAAAACTCAGAGAGGGTCATTAAAGTCTCCTGCAATTATTGTATTACTGTATATATCTCATGTAATTCAGTTAATTTTTCCTTAACTAGAGGAAATACTAAGTAAGGCATTCACAGCATACAAGTTTGATATTGTTTTGTTGTCTGTGGTTCCTTTCAGCATAATGTAGTTTCCTAATTTATCTCTATGTTGTGAATTTTTATTTTTGCTTTTTCTGATAGAATGATTGTGACTCCTGCTTTTTTGGATTCACCTAGTAAATAGCAAACTTTGTTCCAGCCTCCCATTTAGATTTGTTCCAGTCCCTACATTTAGGTGTGTTTCTAGTAAGCAACAGATTGTGTGTTTTACTTTCCTTTGTAATTGAAGAGCTTTTCCCAGTTACTTGCAAAATGTGTTGCTTGTCATTGGAATTGTTAAATTCAAGCACTACATGTCTTGAAGGTTACAGCACAGGTTTTTTAATCTGGAGGCAACTTGTACATTCTTTTACTTGACAGTGTGTTTTCTCTGTTCAGAAGTTCCGGGCAGTTTTCTATCTTTTTTTTTTTTGCATTATATTGTTCAGGTTTTTGATCTGTCATGTTCCATCTGGAAGAGCTGTAAGTTGTCTTTATCCATCTTCTCTTCAAGATCAATACATTTTGCTTGTACGTATCCCTTCCATATCTTGACTTTCCCCATCACGGTTTTGACATATCTCAGGGTCGCCATAAGAAGTAAAGTGGGTGGGGCAGCTAGGTGGCATAGTGAGTAGAGCACCAGCTCTGGAGTCAGGAGGACCTGAGTTCAAATCCAGCCTCAGACACTTGACATACTTACTAGCTGTGTGACCTTGGGCAAGTCACTTAACCCCAATTGCCCTGTCTTCTCTCCTCCATAAAAAAAAGAAAAAGAAATATATGGGAATTTGGGGGGAGTTTTGTGGAAGCCAAAGACGATACAAGAAGGCCAGCAGATGACACCGAAAAAGCTTAGAAACTCAGAAATGCACGAAATATATTTATGATATTGTATAATATCTTTTAATACCATAATAATTCAGACTTCTTCTCTGATACAAGGGAGGGCCAAAAGTTTTATGTGGATTTTCCAGATATTGCAGGCGCTGAGCTCATAGCCGCACTACAACGCTGAAAGGATAACTATATGAAGATCATGTTTTATTTTAACGTTATTGCTTTTTGCTTCTCTTCATCCAGGTTGTTCTTCATTTCTGTGTATTTGTATTCCCAGTCATTAGTTCTCTCTTTTGTTTTTTTTGGCGAGATTTGCCTTTGTGGATTCAAGTTTTTTTTTTATTTTGCCATTTGATTTTACTGTGTGGTCCATAAATTCTCCTTTCACAGTTCTTATTTCTCCCTCAAACCATTTGGGAACCTTGCACTATGATTTCATGCTCTCTTGGGAATCTGCAGGATCCCCTGCTTCTTCAGGTGTCAATTCATTTTTGTTTGTCTTATTCAGAGGTGTTCAGGCTCATTTATATGATCTAGAGACCATAGTTCCCTCTGTAATTAATATCTTCTCTGTTGGTTTATCTGCTTGTGCTCAATATTTTTAACTGAACTTTCTTCCTCCTAAATTCTTTGGGAATTGCAGTCTTTTCCCCTCAAATTTCCTCATCACATACTTTCTTATTCCTTCTTTGATGGTATTTTCCCTGAAGGCTAGACCTCAAATCTATCCCAGTCTCCTCCCACCCTGGGGAGTTCATTTTTCTCTCACCTCAATCTCTGAGCCAAATGGCAGACAGCACTAGCTTCAGCTGGATGCCATCCCTCTGTCCTTCAGCCCTGGTGGAGCCCCACACATGCTAGTTGCAGTTCCCTTGCTTCCTTAGTGCTCTGGCTGGCTGGGTACTGCTACAGCACAGTGCAAGTTTGTGCAGCCGTCCCAGATAGAGCAAATATTCTTCTTTCTTGCACCTTTCCCTCCACAGCGCAGGGTGGAAGGACTCGGGGTGGGGTGGAGGAAGTAGCATTTAATTCTCTTCTTTATTGCTGTGGAATGGTAGAATGAGGGCAAGTGGGGGAGGCAGTTAGCTAGCATAGACTACAGCAACATGAAGAAAATTGCTGAGTGGGTCCCAGAGCACAAGTTGACAGACTGGGTTGTGCCCTGCTACCAGAGCATATATGTGTGCTTGTGGGAGACAGGGTGCTGAGTAAGTAGATTAGAAATTGGCCTTTTCTGCTATTAGTGCATCTGGTTGTTGCCTTGTTAGGGTTCTTGGTGTCTTAGGCTGTAACTGCATTATCTTCTGTGCATAGTTCTTTATTGTGGAAAGGTTTGAGAGCTCATGAAGGTTGGAGAAAATGTCTTATCTGTCCTCTTGTTGGTCATGTGACTTGGAATATACCCTCCAATGTGTATTCCTGTCCAAGGTATGAAGGACCCAGAACGATTTGAGCCGTAACTAGTAATTTTGGTACCCAGCATATGCAGAATGAAGAGTTCCAGGGCAAGCATCCTCAAATTGACTTTGTAATTTGTGATCAGTTTTGTGAAAATGATTTTTTTAAACTGACTTGTGATTTTATCTGCGTAGAGAGTTCCTGGTGAGGGACTTCCCCTATCAAAGCAGGTGTCCTCTTCTTGGAATCTTATTGTCTTAAAGAAATGCCTAGAGCATTGAAAGATTCAGTGACTTGCCCAGGGTCACATAGGATGACTGAGAGGCATGACCTGAGCTCAGATCTTTCTGGCTCCAGGATTGCCCATTATACAAGAAGGGACCAGGAATTGGATTTCAGGAGTTTAGGGAACTCTCAGGAGGATGAAACTCCTTCTAAGGCAGGTCAGTACCTTCTCTGCCATTTATAGTCTTGGAGACTTGCCTAGAATAACTTAGAGATTAAGTGACTGGCCCAGGGTCTTAGAGTCAGTAGGACTTGAACCATGCCTTTCTGGCTCCAAGGCCAGCTTTCTAATCACTACACCATACTGCCTTTCCAAGAGCCTTGAGTACACAAAGTAATTGTCACTAATTTAGTTCAACTTGGGGAAAGACTCTGGTACTAGCCCTATAGGTGAAAGATCCTGGGAGATCTTAAGGCCACTTCTGGGGAGCTTGCTCTTAGGGAAGCAGTTAGGAATGGAGAACAGGGTAGGGCTATATTCAGAAGGAGCTAATCTGGAGTCCCAGCTTTACAATGCTGACCAATTATTTTTTACCAACTAGATGTAACTCTTGCTTGTTTCGACATTGCTGAAATGTGCTGCTCAGATGTAAATGTCACAGATTTGAAATTTGTGCAGTCTTCTAGAATCATTATTTAATTATTTTGCCTTCTAAATTTCATTGCCTTGAAAAAAGCCCTAGTCACCACACCCTAGTTAGAGCTCCATGAGGGAATCCTTTTTTTTCTTTTAATCATCAACAAAAATTTTATGGAATAGAACAATGTCTTAAATGAAAAAAAAACCCACAATAATGTCTTGGATGAAATCATCTGGATTAATGAAATTTACTCTAAGGGATCATAAGAGCTCATCAAGTCCAACTCCCTCATTTTACTAATAAGGAAACTGAGCCCCAGAGAATTTTTTGCTGTGGTCAAGATTATACAGGTATTAAATACCAGGGGTGGGATTCAAACCCATTCCCTCCATCTGCCAATTCAGGATTCCTTTCTGTAGGCATCTAAAAACAAGAATTTCTACCAATTAGGAAAGTTATGAGATACATAACGTTTATATTTGGGGGTGGGGTGGGGCGTGAATCCTAATGGAAAGAACAAATGAGCTTCTTTAGAACACTTGGCTTTTGGAGGGCGTTGGAAAACTGTATTAACAAGTGAATTACAGACATTTGTGTTTCAGTCCATGGAGTTGTGTTAGTTTGAACCTTATCAGCGTAATAGTGAACATTCCCATATGGGAGTTTACTATAGTTTCATAAGTGCCTTCAGGTCCATTCCCAAGAAGTAAATGAGAAGCCTTGGTTTTATTTGCTCTAAAGTGACCAGAAAAATATTGTCCAAAATAAAAATGAAAATCACCCCTTTTCTCTTCATCCAGAGGAGCAACTAGGTGATTCAGTGGATAGAGAGGGCCAGGCCTGGAGTCAGGAAGACCTGAGTTCGAATCTGGCTTCAGAAATTTCCTAGCTGTGTGACCCTGGGCAAGTCACCTAACCCTATTTGCCTCAGTTTCCTCATCTATAAATATAAAATAATATGGAGAAGGAAACGGCAAACCACTCCAGTATCTTTGCCAAGAAAACCCCAAATGGGGTCACAAAGAGTCAGACATGACTGAAACAACTGAACAGCAGACCTCATCTGGGACACTGAGTGACTTGATGTGCGGATATGCTTAGTACAAAAGGGAGTTGGATGTGTTTTGCAGTAGCTGCTGTTGGTCTGTTGTCTCCCAGTCTAAGAAAGTGCAAGGCAAAGGAGGCCAGTCAGTTCCCAGGCCCTGTGGCACAAGAAAAATTGTTGGTAATCCTTTTTCCTTCTTTAACAAACAAAACTTGGAGGGACCCTCCCCAATGGTCACTGTCAAAGCCTCAGAAAGATGAAGAAGGAAAGTCCCTTCAGCCAGGACCAACCCCAAAAGGCCGCATCTGGAGCTCAGCCAAGGGGGCGGGACCTCCCAAGAAAGGGGAGCAGAACCAGGGGTATAGAATTCCCTTGCTTTGTCTCTTTGGGGGAAATCTAAAGCACCTGCCCTGATTGAAAAGGATTAAAATCCTTTCTTATTAGAGAAGCTGCCACATCTACTTTGGGTATTTACTTTCAAAAGGACAACTCTCATTTCTTTTGCTTTAGCTGGTTTTCGTTATTCTCACAGTTCCTTGGAGCTGTTTGGGCATGCTGAAAAAGAGACAGTAATAGCTGTAGTAGAGGGCTGACTACTATGTTCTGAGAGAGGGGAAGGAGGTAAGTGAAAATGGCCTGTGAAGATGCAGCTTTTGAACCTCTCTGGGGCATTGCTCTGAGCTGATGCTCCTTCCAGCACCCCAAGGCCACCCCCTTGCATGTGATGTAATGCTGGGAGGGAGAAAAGAAGGAAGTAGGATAGTTTGTGGATGATGTCAGTTGGAAAAATGAACTAGGACAGTGATCCTGATAAGCCATAGTATCATAGAGTGTTAGACTTGGAGTCAGGAAGAATGAGCTTCACATCCTATCCCCCACCTCCCAACCCACTTACAAGCCGAGTCACCCTAAGCAAGTCACTTAACGTCTTTGAGATTCAGTTTATTCACCTGTAAAATGGTACAGTAATACCCCCTTACCTTAGAGGGTAGGTATAAGGACCCAAAGAAACAATCTATGTAAAGTGAGATAATATATGTACAGGGATTTACAAACCCTTAGGACGGCTAGGTGGTGCAGTGGGTAGAGTGCTGGGCCTGGAGTCAGGAAGACTCATTTTTGTGAGTTCAAATATGTCCTCAGACACTTACTAGCTGTGTGATTCTGGGAAAGTCACTTAACCCTGCTTGCCTCAGTTTCCTCAACTGTAAAATAAAATGGAGAAGGAAATAGCAAAGCACTCCAGGAATCTTTGCTGAGAAAACTCCCAATGGGTCACAAAGCGTTGGATCCACCTGAACAACAAAGTGATATATAAATGCTGTGATTATTATCATTTGGTGTCAGCTGTTGTTACTTACTCTTACTGCCTTTGTGGTCTTGGACAAGTCATTCAACTTCTGGGCTGTGTTTTTGTCAAATGACAAATGACGGGGTTGGACTGGATGACCTCTAAGGTTCCCTTGTGCTCTGATTCTTTGATTTTATGAAATTACATATTACAAGTATTATCCTTCTCGTTGTAGTGATGAGAAAACTTAAAGATGTTATGTGACTTCCCCCTAGTCTCTCAGTAACTGTCTGAGGTAGGACGCAGATGGGTCTTCTAAGTCCTAATTTAATGCACTCACCCTTCAGTGGTCAGCGACATGCTGAAGGGCCCCTGACAGACAGCAGAGCTGGGGCTTGGATCTAAGTCTTCTGACTCCAAATTCAGTCTTTTCCCCACTCTGCCACAGTACCTCTGCTCTCACTACCAAAATGGCGGGAGGATGTTAGACTGGAGAAAAGCAGGATGTTATAGTCTTTTGTCCTCCCACCCAGGCACAGGCTCTGTGACAAATGGTAGGCTACCCTGCTGTCCATTAGGCACCCTCTTTGAGGAACCGAGAGGGCCAATACCAACTGTCTGTGGTTTCTCCCTGTTTTTGATCTTCCTGAAATCACAGAATTTCAGAGTTGGGAAGGAACCTCAAAGGCCACCAGCCCATCCCAAAGGAGAATGAACAAGTGGCTGTCTGGCTTCCCCGTGAAAACCTTTTGTGAGGAGAAATCCAAGTGCCGAATTGGGTGTCACAGGTCCTGAGTTCAGATTCTGGTTCTGCCATGAGAACATTGTACACAGTTACAGCTACATTGTGCGATGACCAACTTTGATAGACGTCACTCTTCTCAGCAGTACAGTGATCTAAGACAATTCGAAAAGACACATAATAGAAAATGCTATCCATATCCAGAGAAGGAACTATGGAGTCTGAATGCAAATTGAAGCATCACTATTTTCTCTCTTTTTTTTCTTTCTCATGGTTTTTCCCTTTGGTTCTGATTTTTCTTCCACACCATGACTAATATGGAAATCTGTTTAATATGATCATATATATATACATATACACACACACACACACACACACACACACACACACACACACATGTATGTCCTGTATCAGATTGGATGCCATCTTGGGGAGGGGGGAAGGGAGAGAGGGGGATAAATTTAGAACTCAAAATCATATAAAAGTGAATGATGAAAACTGAAACTAACTAAATTAATTTAAAAGAAAAGATTCTGGTTCTACCACTTACTAGTGCTGTGATTTCAGGCAAGTCACATCATGTCCCTTCTCATGGGCCTCAGCTTTCTCACCTGTAAAATGTAAGGGCTGGATTCAATAACTAGTCTAAGGTTCCTTCTAACTCTCTCTTTGTGATCATAGACATAGAGGTAGCACCTGCTCCATACTCAGATAGCTCTGTAAGTTTTTCCTTACATCAAGCCCAAATCTGATTCTCTGAAACTTTTCCTCACACTGCTCCCACCTCGTGTCCTCTGGGGCTGAGCAGAATAAATCTAATCCTTCTTTCTTCCTTGGGCCAGGCCTTCAGATACTTGAAGACACAGATTGAATTCTTCCTGGGTCTTCTTTTCCCTAGAGTCAACATCCCCAGTTCCACCTTTTTTGGTCCAAACTAAAATCTGACCTTTCTCAATACTTCTTAGTTCTAGTGCCTTCCCTCTGTTAACTGTTTCTTATACATCTCATATATAACTTGTTTGTATATACTTGCTTGCCTGTTGTCTCTCCTAATTCACTCGTAAGCTCCTTTTTGCAGGGATTGTCTTTTGCCTTTTTTGTATCCCCAGCACTTAGCACAGTGCTTGACACATAGTAGGTGCTTAATAAATGTTGATTCATTGATTGATTGATTGGTCAGCCCATATGTACAAGGATATTTATAGCAGCTCTTTTTGTGGTAGCCAAGAATTGGAAATCAAAGGGATGCCCATCAATTGGGGAATGGCTGAACAAGCTGTGGTGTATGAAGGTGATGGAATATTATTGTGCCATAAGAAATGGGGATGATGAAGACTTCGTAACAACCTGGAAAAACCTACACGACATAATGCTGAGTGAGCGGAGCAGAGCCAGGAGAACGCTGTGCACAGCCACAGATATATGGATTCCGTGAGGACCAACCCTGACATACTGCGCTCTTCTCAGCAACCTAAGGGGCAAGGACAACTCCAGGGGACTCATGATGGAGAATGCTATCTTCATCCAGAGAAAGAACTGTGAAGTTTGAATACACATCGAGGCGCACTACATGCTCGCCTTTTTTGCTTCTCTTTTGTTTTTGGGTTGTTTTTTTTTTTGGTTCTGTTTCTTCTTTCTCATGATTCATTCCATTGGTCAAAATTCTTCTCCACAACTTGACTAGTGCATAAATTAATTCAATGCGAAGTTATACATGACAGTTATATGAGATTCCATGCCGTCTTGGGGAGGGAGGGGGGAGGGAGGGGAGAAAATCTGGAACTCAAAACTATGTAGAACCGTGTGTGGTAAACTAAAAATAAATAAATAAATTAAAAAAATATCCTTTTAAAAACTGTTTGCTTAAATCCTTGTGTATTGTCGGTTCCTGTTTTAGTTTGTAAATATTTAACATCTATAGTTTGAATGAAACAAAGCAGATCTTTTGAATATTGTTTTGGAAAAATTAAAACAATTTAATACATGAGGAAAAAAAAGATTTCATTAGCTCATTCAGCTACCATGCCATATTATTAACTCCTTCCATCCACTAAACTTGCTCAGCTATATTTTTTAGAAAAACTCTTGTCAACTCACGCCTTTCCCATCTTGTTCTTGTGAAGCTGATTAAAAAAAAATTCAAGTGTAAGACTTTGCCCCTATCCATCCCTATTAAATTTCATCTTCTTAGATTCTGGCCATTGTTCTAAACTGCTGAGATCTTTTTGGAGCCTGATTCTTTTTCCCAGCCTGGAAGCTCTTCTCCCCAGCTTTGTGTCCTCTGTAAATATGATGAGGGAAGGGGAAAGGAAGGAGAAGGAATAAACATTACTTTCCTAAGGCTCTCTAGGCAAACCTTTTGTTGATGCCCGAATGACCTTTGAGTGCCTTATTTCATTCCGATATTGAAACTGAACTAAGAGGGTTAATCCTGCAATACCCCATTTCCCCGGCCATATCCACCCAAGCACAGCATGCTCGATTGGTGGTTTAATGTGTAGTAACTATCTTATTACCACATGAAAGAAACAGCCTTTGATGCATATAATACAGCAGCATCATAGAATAGAAATGCACTGGAATCGAAGTCAGGGGACTCTCTGTTCTTTTTCTCACTGCCTGGGAGACCTTGGGCAAGCCACCTTTCAGTGACTTGGGCTTCAGTTTCCTTATCTATAAACTTAAAGGGTTGATCCCTAAAGTTTCTTCTAGCTTTGACATGATGTGATCTATGATATTTACCTTCTCTAGGCCAGTTACAGGTTCAGTGATGGTTCAGGTTTATATAGCAATGTAGATAAATAAGTTCATCTTCTGAGTTCACTCTCATTTCCAATAGCCAGTACTTAATACTGAGCTTGTGTGAGTCTCCCCACATTCTGTGAAATAGGTGCTATTATCCCCATGTTACAGATGAGGAAAATGAAGCTTAAGTACACTAAGTGCCCAAGGTCACACAGCAAGTAGGTGTTAGAGGCTGCATTGAATTCCAGGTCTACATTGAATCTTACGTTCAGGGCCCTTTTCACTGCACCATGCTGATTCATCCATGTCATCATCAGATGTGTCTGAGACTTGGCCCTTCAAAGTGAAAGAGCTAATGCTCCCTGTTTTTGAAGGGGGGCTGGGTTGGCGTGGTCCTAGGAAGAAGGCTGCGCCACTCTACTGGAAGCTTTAAGCCTTAGTCACTGGTCTCCAGGGGGGCTGACTGGTCCTGACCAGCTTTGCTTATGTGTGTCTTCTCTTACAGATATGTGGTTACAGATTTTTGTCATCCTTTTTGTGGTCCGTTTAATCTACTGGATCCGTAACAGGAAAAATAATGAAAAATTGGAAATGAAAGATGCATGGTGGGGCCCAGGAAGTAAGCCTAGGTCACAGGAGGATGACAGTATCCGTCCCTTCAAGGTGGAAACCTCAGAGGAGGAGATCAAGGTAAGTAAGGCATCAAACTGGGGAGAACCAAACAAAAGAGATAAGCTAAACTAGGAGATGGAAGGTGCAGTGGATAGAGTGCTGGGAGTGGAGTCAGGAAGACCTGAGTATGGATTTTCCTCTACCAATGTATACTTCCTCTGCAACTTGTAAACTTACAGGATTGGTTGGGAGAGGCAGTATGGTTCAGTGGGTAGAGAGCTGCCTGTCCTACCTCTGACCACACAGTAGCCATGACTTTGGGTGGGGGGGGGAGGAGCATAGGATGGGGAAAGGGTGGGGTAATGCCCTTAGAGGTGAGGGAGAATGGAGTGTTTCTATAACCTACTCCCCTCTCAAAGTATCAGAGGCTTCTCATAAGTCTCTGGCTTCTTCCATACCACTTCTCCCCTCTGTCCCTGCCTCCCCAATCCTTGTATCCTGGCCACATACTGGGGAAGTAAGAAGGTAAGGGGTGAAGAGCAGGGGTAGGGGGGTTCTCTGTGGCCAGATGGCAGGGCTGTAACTGGGAAAGCTGGAACCTTTGGCAAATTTGGCTGAATTTGGGGTTGCTGTGGGTGGGATGGTGTTGTCTAAGGTATGACTATTCCTCTGGGTGGTCAGGTACACTAGAGAGAGTGCACGCATGGCGAGAATCTTGAGAAACTAGGCCGAGAGGAACAAGATTTGTAGAGGTAAAAAAGACTGTGAACCTGGTAGTAACTTATTAAGGAGGAGGGTACCCCACCCACTGGGCAGGGGCCCCAGGGGAGGAGGTTGTGATGGCTATAAGTCCCCCAGGGGCCGAGCCAGGAATGTACGCCTTGGCACCTGGACGAAGCTTGCTAATTTCAGTCCTGACCTGGAATTTCCCAGCTGATGTGGGTTTTTACCACCCGCTAGGCGACAGTGGAGAGGGGTACAGTTGTGATCAGAATTAATCCATCACCAAATATTAATTATACTCCTACAGTGTGCCTTGTACTGATCGAGACGCTGACCTGGATGTGTGTGTGCTGGGGAGGTGGGGTGCGGAGCAGGGTGGTATCCAGAAATCAAATGAGTATAAGACATTTTTCTTTTTGAAGTGGTTAATTAAAAAAAATACATTCAAATGTTCACGCTTAATGCACCCAAATAAGGTGTTGAGCATTTGGAGCAATTGCAGGTCCCCAGCCTGAGCTGCCCCTGACATCCAGGGATAACCCAACATTCAAAAAAACCCAAAAAACAAGAAAGTAGCCTTCGACCCAAGAGGACCAAAGAGGACCCATAGGATCAAACAGACATTCCCTACACAAGTTCACAGAACTTTACCCTAACACAAATTCTGAAGTCAGGAAGGAAGGGTGGGAGAATGAGCAAACAAACAAAAAAAGAATCCCACCATAAAGTGCTGTTTTGGTGACAAGGATATTTAAGACATAAATGCAGAAGAAGAGAATGGATTCAAAACATTTACAAGCAAGCCCTGAAAGAAAAACACTGCTTGAGAACAAGTTCATCTACAGTTTCTGGAAAAAATAAAGCAAGAGTTTAAATAAGAATTTTAAAATTATTTTATAAAAGAAATATAAGAGCTGGCAGAAACAGTTGGAAAAGATATGAGAGCACTAGGGGAAAATGAAAAGAAATGGGAACAATGGAAGAAAGAATTAGAAAGAGAATTAATTAACATCATGGCACAAGAAGTACAAAACCTTACCCAAGCTACAGACTCCTTGAAAATGAGAATGGACTAGATATAAGTTAGTGGCTCCTTGAGATAAGAAATATTCAAACAAATTCAAAAGATGGGAAAATAAAATAAAATAAAATGTAAGGTATCTCATGTCAACAACAAGTGACTTGGAAAACAGATCCAGGAGAGAGAGAATAAGAATCATTGGACTACCCTGAATGTCAAGACCCCTCAAAGAGTGTATTTCATATTTCAAGAAATCATGAAAGGAAATTGGTAAGATCTCTTAGAATCAGAGGGCCAAGTGAAATTAGGAAGAATCCACCAGTAATCTCCTGAAAGAAACTCTAAAATGAAAACTTCCAGGAACAATATAGCTGAAATCTTGAGTGTCCAGGTGAAAGAAAAATATATTGCAAGGACCAGAAAGTCAAGTCCTGAGGAGTCACAGTCGAGATCACATAAGACTTAGCAGCCACCATTATAAAGAATGAAAAACTTGGAATATGGCCTTTCAGAAGTCAGAAGGTAGGCTTACAACCAAAAATAACTTATGTAGTCAGTCAACAAATATTTATTAAGCAACAGTTAAGTGCCAATTACTGTGCTAAGAGCAGGGGATACAAAGAAAGACAAAAATCAGTCCCTGTTTTCAAGAAGTTCAAAACTGAGTATAATCCCAACAAGAAAAAAAATGAATCTTTAATGAAATACGAGATTTTAAGCATTCCTGATGAAAGGTTCGAAATTGCATAGAAAGTTTGAAATATTTATTTTGAGGTTAGATTTATCAAGTTCAGAAAGGGGGAGGTTGAGGTCTCCCAATATTATAGTTTTGCTGTCTATTTCTTCCTGTAACTCCCTTAACCTCTCCTCTAAGAATTTGTATGCCTTACCACTTGGTGCATATATGTTAAGCAATGATATTGCTTCATTGTTTATGGTGCCTTTTAGCAGGATATAATGTCCTTCTTTATCTCTTTTAATTAAATCTATCTTTACTTTTGCTTTGTCTGAGATTAGGATTGCTACACCTGCTTTTTTTTTCTTTAGCTGAGGCACAATATATTTTACTCCAGCCTTTTACCTTTACCCTATGTGTATCTCCCTGTTTCAAATGCGTTTCTTGTAAACAGCATATTGTAGGATTATGGTTTTTAATCCATTCTGCTACCTGTTTCTGTTTTGTGAGAATGTTCATCCCCTGCACGTTCAGGGTTATGATTTCTATCTGTGTCTTTTTCTCCATCCTAATTCCCCTTCTTTATGCTTTTATTTCTCCCTTTCCCCTTCTCCTCCCCAACAAAGTTTTGCTTTTGACCGCCGCTTTCCTCAGTTAACCCTCCCTCTTTATTCCCCTCCCTTATCTTACCGTTACCTACTTGCTACTTCTCCTCTCCCTTCTGACCACCCCCCTCCCTTTTTCCCCCCTTACCCTCCCACTTCCTGTAAGACAAGTTAGATTTCTAAACTTATCAGAGTATGTTATTCCCTTTTTGAACTAGATCAGATGACAGTATAGCTCAAATATTGCTCTTCTCCCTCCCTTCTTTCCCTCTACTATAATATGTTTTTGTGCCACTTCATTTGGTGTAATTTACCCTTTTCTACTACCTCCTTACTGCTTCCCTCATAGCCCTCCCTTTATATCTCTTACTTATATTTTATATCTTTACATCAGTTAATTTATACAGGCATTCACAACCTATGTATGTCCCTTTCAATTGTCATAATAGCTGTACCATTCTCAAGACTGACTTATATATGTGTGTGTGTGTGTGTGTGTGTATATATATATATACATATATATATATATATATAAAACATACATGAGATGATATAATCCCACATAAATATGTAAACAACCTGCCCTTATTGGTTAATAAGGTTTGTGGGGTTTTCCCCCCTGGTTACCTTTTTATGTCTCTCTTGAGTTTTGTATTTGGAGATCAAATTTTCCATTGAGTTCTGGCCTTTTCATCAGGAAGGTCTGGAATTCCCTTATTTCATTGAATGTCCATCGCCTTGCCTGGAAAATTATGCTTAGTTTTGCTGGGTAGTTGATCCTTGGTTGTAGTCCCAGCTCCTTTGCCCTTCGGAATATCATATTCCAATTTCTCCTGTCTTTTAATGTGGAAGCTGAGAGATCCTGCGTGATCCTGACTGTAGTTCCACGATATTTGAATTGCTTCTTTTTGGCTGCTTGCCAAAGAACAAATCAGAGAAACAATTAATAACTTCATTCAAGAGAATGACAATAATGAAACAACATACCAAAACTTATGGGATGCAGCAAAAGCAGTTCTTAGGGGAAGTTTTATATCCCTAAATGCCTACATGAATAAAATAGGGAAAAAGGAGATCAATGATCTGGGCATACAGCTGAAAAAGCTAGAAAAAGAGCAAATTGAAAACCCCCAATTAAATACCAAATTAGAAATACTGAAAATCAAAGGAGAGATTAATAAAATTCAAACAAAGAAAACTATTGAATTAATAAATAAAACAAAGAGCTGGTTCTATGAAAAAACCAATAAAATTGATAAACCTTTGGCCAATTTGATTAAAAAAAAGAAAGAAGAAAATCAAATTGCCAGTATCAAAAATGAAAAGGGTGAGGTCACCTCTAATGAAGAGGAAATCAAAACAATAGTTAGGAATTATTTTGCCCAACTGTATGCCCATAAATTTGATAACCTTAGAGATATGGATGAATATCTACAAAAACATAAACTGCCCAGGCTAACAGAAAAGGAAGTGAAATTTCTTAATAACCCCATCTCAGAAAAAGAAATTGAGCATGCCATCAATGAACTCCCTAGGAAAAAATCTCCAGGGCCAGATGGTTTTACATGTGAATTCTATCAAACATTTAAAGAACAACTAATTCCAATACTTTGTAGACTATTTGGGAAAATAGGTGAAGAAGGAGTCCTACCAAATTCTTTTTATGACACAAATATGGCACTAATACCCAAACCAGGTAGAGTCAAAACAGAGAAAGAAAATTATAGACCAATTTCTCTAATGAATATTGATGCAAAAATTTTAAATAAAATATTAGCAAAAAGATTGCAGCAACTCATCATGAGAATAATACACTATGACCAGGTAGGATTTATTCCAGGAATGCAAGGCTGGTTCAATATTAGGAAAACTATTAGCATAATTGACCATATCAACAACAAAACCAGCAGAAACCATATGATCATCTCAATAGACGCAGAAAAAGCCTTTGACAAAGTACAACACCCATTCCTATTAAAAACACTAGAAAGCATAGGAATAAATGGAGCCTCCCTTAAAATTATAAATAGCATCTACCTAAAACCATCAACAAGCATTATTTGTAATGGGGATAAGCTAGATGCATTCCCAATAAGATCAGGGGTGAAACAAGGATGTCCATTATCACCCCTATTATTCAATTTGGTACTAGAAACGTTAGCTGTAGCAATAAGAGAAGAAAAAGAAATTGAAGGAATTAGAATAGGAAAAGAAGAAACTAAATTATTACTTTTTGCAGATGATATGATGATTTATTTAGAGAATCCTAGAGAATCAAGTAAAAAACTACTTGAAATAATAAACAACTTTAGCAGAGTTGCAGGATATAAAATAAACCCACATAAATCCTCAGCATTCCTATACATTACTGACAAAGCCCAACAGCAAGAGATAGAAAGAGAAATTCCATTCAAAGTTACTGTAGACACTATAAAATATTTGGGAGTCTATTTGCCAAAAGAAACCCAGGGCCTATATGAACATAACTACGACACACTTTTCACGCGAATAAAATCAGATCTAAATAAATGGAAAAATATCAGTTGCTCATGGTTAGGCCGAGCTAGTATAATAAAAATGACAATTTTACCTAAATTAATCCATCTATTCAGTGCCATACCAATCAAACTACCAAAAAATTATTTTACTGAGCTGGACAAAATAATAACAAAATTCATCTGGAAAAACAAGAGGTCTAGAATATCTAGAGTATTAATGAAAAGAAATGCTAGAGAAGGTGGCCTAGCAATACCAGATATTGGTACTGCCTGGTACTGGTTAAGAAACAGGGGTGTGGATCAGTGGAAATAGGTACACAAGTAGGTGAAATCAACAAGTTTAGCAATCTACTCTTTGATAAACCCAAAGAGGCCTGCTTCTGGGCTAATAATTCATTATTTCACAAAAACTGTTGGGAAAATTGGAAAATGGTAGGGCAGAAAGTGGGCATAGACCAATATCTTACACCATATACCAAAATAAAGTCAAAATGGGGTTCATGATTTAGGAGTAAAGGCCGATACTATAAGTAATTTGGGAGAGCAAGGTATAGTCTATTTATCAGATTTATGGAAAAGAAAAGAATTCATAACCCAACAAGAGATAGAGAGCATTACAAAACGCAAAATGGATAATTTTGATTATGTCAAATTGAAATGTTTTTGTACAAAAAAAACCAATGCAACAAAAATTAGGAGGGAAGCAGAAAATTGGGAGAAAATCTTTGCAACTAGTATCTCTGATAAAGGCCTCATTTCTAAAATATACAGGGAACTGAGCCAAATATATAGGAACACAAGCCATTCCCCAGTTGAGAAATGGTCAAAGGATATGAACAGGCAGTTTTCAGAGGAAGAAATTAAAGCTATCTATAGGCATATGAAAAAATGCTCTGGATCACTACTGATTAGAGAAATGCAAATCAAAACAACTCTTAGATACCACATCTCTCCTGTCAGATTGGCTAAAATAACAAAACAGGAAAATGATAAATGGTGGAAAGGATGTGGGGAGATTGGAACATTGTTACATTGCTGGTGGAGTTGTGAGCTGATCCAGCCATTTTGGAGAGCAATTTGGAACTATGCCCAAAGGGCTATAAAAATGTTCATACCCTTTGACCCAGCATTACCAATTCTAGGGTTGTATCCCAAAGAAATCACACAAGCAGGAAAAGGACCCATATGTACAAGGATATTTATAGCAGCTCTTTTTGTGGTAGCCAAGAATTGGAAATCAAAGGGATGCCCATCAATTGGGGAATGGCTGAACAAGCTGTGGTATATGAAGATAATGGAATACTATTGTGCCATAAGAAATGGGGATGGTACGGACTTTGTAACAACCTGGAAAAACCTACACGACATAATGCTGAGTGAGCGGAGCAGAGCCAGGAGAACATTGTACACAACCACAGATATATGGATTATGTGAGGACCAACCCTGACATACTTTGCTCTTCTCAGCAACGTAAGGTGCAAGGACAACTCCAGGGGACTCACGATGGAGAATGCTATCTTCATCCAGAGAAAGAACTGTGAAGTTTGAATACACATCGAGGCGCACTACATGCTTGCCTTTTTTGCTTCTCTTTTGTTTTTGGTTTTGGTTTTGTTTTTTTTTGTTTGTTTTTTTTGGTTATGTCTCTTCTTTCTCATGATTCATTGCATTGGTCATAATTCTTCTCCACAACTTGACTAGTGTATAAATTAATTCAATGCGAAGTTATACATGGTAGTTATATGAGATTCCAGGCTGTCTTGGAGTGGGAGGGGGGAGGGAGGGGAGAAAATCTGGAACTCAAAATTATGTAGAACCATGTGTGGTAAACTAAAAATAAATAAATAAATTTGAAAAAAAAGAAAGTTTGAAATACAGACAAAGAAGTCAAGAGAAACATTAAAAAGGTGAATCTCAGTGAACAATCATACCAAACTAAACAAAGATAATCTGTTTACATTCCAGTGTGAGGAGATGATACATGTAACATCTCAGAATCTTATCAGGAGTCATAGGGGGAGTCTAATAAGGCAGAAGGCTTGTGAGTGGTTTATTTTTGTTTTGATGATCTAAAAAAAAGAAAGGGAAGGGAAGTGAAAGACAAAGGAATACACTGAGAGGGAAGGGGATAGGAAGGGTGGGGGCGGAAATTATCTTACATAACTGGGTCCTATAAGTAGAAGATTCTACAAAGGGGAAGAGATAGAGAAAATAGGTGACACTTGAACTACCTCACTTTCTTCAGAACTAGTCAAAGGAGAAAAGAATACACAGTGGAATTCAAGGAAATGGGAGAGAAGCGAGAGGTGGATATAAGAGGGAGAGCACATTAAGGTAGGATTTAGTCTTAAGCAAAGCAAAGTAACCATGGAGGGTAGATTGTGAAGAGGGGTTTAAAAGGAAAGAATGAAAGGGATAAGAACTTGTGATTAGGTTCTAGTTGACAGCAAGAGGAGAGGGGCAGGGGAGTAGAAGCAGACTGCATCAAGCCTAGAGCACTGGTGCTGAGCACACTCCTCTCTCACCACCCTCTTCTTTATAAGGAGGGTTCAGGGAAACTCTGATCAACACAACAAAAAAACCCCATTCCAGGAAAGTAATGATGAAACCTGATGTCTATCTCCAAACAAAGAGATGATGGACCTTTTTGAAGATTGAAACCTTTTTTATGTGTGCGACATGGACAATGCAAAATTTGTTTTTTTGTGCATTTGTTACAAAGGTTTTATTTTTCTTTCTTTTTCAGTAGCTGGGGGAAGTTGACAGGAGAGAAGATGAATCTCATTCATTGAAATAAATTTTTTTAAAGACATAGGACATCCAATTTGAGATGTCCACCAAGCAGTTGAAGATGCAAAACTATAGGATAAGAAAGAGGTTAGGGCTGGATAAATAGATATGAGAATCATCTTCATAGATGCAATATGGTCATTCCAAATGAGGGGCCCATTACAAGAGTGAAGGCATAGTATTTTGCTTGACTATACATATTTGTTATAAGGGAAGGCTTCTATTGGGTATGGGAGTGGAAAGGGTATGTAAGTTAGTGGTTAGCTGACAAAAAAGGGAAAAGAGAGCATTAAAACCATTTTAAAATACCATAAAAATACTGCTTTCCTAATTCAGTAGCATATCGTGAGTTTATGAGCACAGTATAAGTTCTTGCTCTTTGTTCTGCCACTGGCAAACTATAGTGTGCACATACAGAAACTTAGATCTGGAAGGGGCCTCTCTTCCCCTTGTCAAAATTCTTTTGTTTTTAAAGATGAAGAACTGACTACCAGATTTGCTGTTTAAATGTTTGTGGATGTCTCCAGGGAATAGAGCTTTTCATATGTGTCCTCTCCCTCTGTCACTCTTTGTTCCTGCTTCTTTCCCCTCCCAGGACTTACACCAGAGGATTGATATGACTCGATACACACCGCCCCTGGAAGATTCCAGCTTCCAATACGGGTTCAACTCTAATTACCTAAAGAAGGTGGTTTCCTATTGGAGGAACCAATTTGATTGGAAGAAGCAGGTGGAGATTCTCAACCAATACCCTCATTTCAAAACTAAGATTGAAGGTATTTTTCCAAAATATGCTTCTCCTCCTTAGCCTTCCCATTGTTCTATGACAGAGTCAGGATGTGTTCATACCTTGGATACCTGACTCAACCATGTTCCCTAGCCATGCTTCCAGTAGTGGTTATTTTAAACTGAAGAATCCCCTGGACCTGGAGATTCATAAAATCTTCAAGGTGACATTAAGAGGGCATCTCATCTGTCCCCATCCCTTTAACAAATCCAGCCAAGTTCAAACTATCTCAGAGAGCAAGATTTATGGCCTACTCCTTTTATTATTCCAATGTTAAATGACAACCCTCTTGTTGGAAAGTTTTTTATTATGCTCTAACCCTAGAAATCTTAAAAAAAATCTTTAAAAAAAGGCCAGGGTTTCCTAAAAATGATCCCTTACAGGACTCCCTTGGAGGCCCAGGTTACTATCTGTTCCATAGCACCTGGGAGCCCATCTGTTCCTGCATACATATGACCTGATTCCTGGGTTAACCTGCCTTCTCTGCCATCCACAGCAGATTCCCTGCCCTAAGGTGATTTTTGAATGTGGAGGAAAATGTTGGTCCTCTTCAGTTTGTTTTTGTGGAGATAACTGAAGGGAATCACCTCCCCATCTCCAGTAATCTACCCACTGGCCTTCCCTACTGCCAGGAACTGCCTCACCTCGCACCCCACATCCATGTGTTCCTGGTGTCCTTTCCTAGTACTAACATTCATTATTCAATAGATGTTTATAAATATAATTGGTAAATATAAATATAAAATATAAATGTTCATGTGCCCAGGACTGGGATACATACTAGGAGGATAGAGTTGAAAATCCCACTGGGGAGACAAGATAAGAGCATGAGAAATTATGAGAGAAAATATAAGGCACTAAGAGATAAGCAGTATGGACAAGATGCTTAGTTTCCTGAGAGCATGGTGTGGGTTGTGGTGGGCTGTAATGTGTAGCTCAGGACCTTACCCAAGTAGATTTATTTGACCTTGGACCTGATCTTACTATGTTTCCTTCCAGGGATTGACATCCACTTTATCCACGTGAAGCCCACAAAACCACCAGCAGGCCACAAAGTAAAACCATTGTTAATGATTCATGGTTGGCCTGGCTCCTTCTACGAATTTTACAAGATCATACCCCTCCTGACTGACCCTGAGAGCCATGGCGTGAATTATAACCAGGTCTTTGAAGTCATCTGCCCTTCCATTCCTGGCTATGGCTTCTCTGAAGCACCTTACAAGCAAGGTATGAATGCTGGTCTGTAGGCATTGGTAGCAAGCCCAATCCATGTGCAACATTCCCATTTGGTATCCATCCTGACTAAATTCTCTCATAAACGTACACTTCCTGGGGGATCCAGGATAGGGCTTACTATCTTTAGAATCAGAGGACGCTACTGGGAGAGGAGGGACCACAAACAGAGAGTGGGAAGAGTGAATTTTGAAGAAACAAGAATAGTATAATCAAGGAATAAGGTGGAATAGGGGAGGGATAAGAGTCATTGTGTGAAGGTTGAGAAGCACTGGCTTTGGGGAGGGAGGACTGCGAAGAACAGGGTTAGACTCTCACAGCTCACAATCACATTCTTATACTTCCCCTTTAGAGGGGCTGGTGAGCAGCAGGGGAGGGAAGAACATTGAATAAGACTATCTTTTTGGCGGGGGATGAAAATGGCAGTCGGGGTTAAGTGACTTACCCAGGGTCACACAGCTAGTAAGTTTCTACGGCCAGATTTGAACTCAGATCTTCCTGACTCCTAGGCCAGTACTGTATCCACTGTACCACCTAGCTGCCCCTAAACTATTCTGTCTTAACAAACTTAAAACCATCTGTGAACAAGCTATTCTCCTGCAGACTTGAGTTCCCAAGGGCTTTTCATGGGTATGTGCCCATACAGAGTCCTACATCTGTATTCTTGCCATTATATACATAACACAAACACACACATATATTTATCCATACATGGATCCAGTCACATTTAATTCAACATATTAAATTTAATTCAATTATCATTATTAAAATTAAATCATTTTTAGATGCCTGCTCTATTTAAGGCACTATTCTAGATGCTAGAAACATATATTCATGTTTCCCCTCAGGCTTCCTTCATCTCTCTTTCTTTGGCTAGACTCATATTTTTGGGGGGTTTCCATCTCTGTCAGCGTGTTAGAAAGCCCTGAGGACTGGGCAGCCATTGTTCTGCCTAATGTCAATCAGTTCCCTGCCTGCTTAGAATGGTTCTGCTGCCACAATGTTCCTACATAACCCCAGAACCTCACCCCAGCCTACCTTCTTACACTAGCACTAGCACCAGCATCATAGAGGTGCAGACAGGTTGTGTAGACAGGAGAAGAGATGCTTCTGATAGATGCAGTTGGCTGGTGATTGCAGCAGAGGACAAACTGAGGGAGAAAGTGATCAGTTCTCTCCCCACTACTGACATTCCCCAGTGGTGCTTGGCTTCTGGAGAGGAGAGGGAGACGTGGGCTAGAAGCACTAGGCTCCAGACTTTCTTTATCCCAAGTGTAGATAGCATGGGTGAGGGAGTCAGAATCCTGAGGTCTCTTGGATGGTGGGAGTGGGTGAGAGTTCTCTCCATTGGTACAGAGCTCCACTCTTTGGGTTCTGCTAATCAAGGGATAACAAAGGGCCTGATAACTGGCCCGTGGGACTGAGGAACCACATAGATAGAAACCAGACAAAGCATCAACAAAAATCAAAGCATGATTTTTCGGATTCTGCCTAACCCACCCTTTTCTAGGCTTCAACACTGTGGCTGCTGCTCAGATCTACTGTAAGCTGATGAGCCGCCTGGGCTTCCAAGAATTCTTCGTCCAGGGTGGTGACTGGGGTTCTCTGATCTGTACCAACATAGCCCAGATGGCGCCCTCGTGAGTGCTGCATTCTTGCCCGTTGTGTGAATATACAGGTGGTTATGGTGATGAGACTGGTCTAATTAATCTACAGGGAAGGGCCATTCATAGCAACAGAAGCATCCTCCTCCCCTGAAGGGTTCTAGTGTGGCAGTTTTACCCCCATTTCCACCCCATCTCTGGTACCCTGGTCCTGACTGGTACCAGACACAGATTTTAGCTCTTGCTCTAGATCTCCCCCTGCCATAGTACCCAAACTCGCTGCTGCCAAGTAATTTTTGGGATGAGGGTGATGGCATCCATAAATGCCTGCTGCCATTTAATGCCAAGGACCTTTCAGCACGAAGGCTGAATTTTTGAGGTGGGATTTAGACCCAGGCCTTTCTAACTCCTTTCCTATCCTCCATATACAGCCACTCTTACTCACCAGAGACACAAGTTGTCCCCATCCTCAAAGGGGTGAACTGAGATCCAAACCAGTGATATCCTAAGCCAGTTCCCACGTCAGAGTTGAGGGGAGGGAAAGGGGGATAGCCAGGGACTAGGATCTTGGGTAGAGTGCTCTGGCTACTGAAATTTGGGATAGACCCGAGGTGGAATGACCTGTAATCTCAGCATCCCTCTAACTCAATGACCTTCTGAAGACGTTAGAGTGGAGCCCAATAGACATTGATCCTAGATGGCCAGAGGCTGAATGTAGTGTCTGGATTCTCTTCTTTCACCCTATGCTCCTTGATCTCATTTTTTCCCTTTCTCCTGGACTTTGTCCTTTACCCCTCCTCCCCATTCTCTTTACCTTCCTTTCTGGCCCCCACTTCCTCCTTCATGGCCAGCTGGCCTGACCTAAATCCCCTTTCTCTGGATTCCTAGACGGGTGAAAGGCATCCATGTGAATATGTGCTTCATGGATTCTCAAACCTTCTTCGTCTTGGGGTCTCTTCTACTGGGACGGTGGTTCCCATCGCTTTTTGGCTTCCAGGAGAGGGATTTGGAGTTGTTGTACCCTGCCAAAAATATCCTCCATACAATATTTAGAGAATCTGGCTACATGCACATCCAGGCCACCAAGCCTGATACTGTAGGTAAGTAAGAAGTCACCTCACTGCCCTGCTCATGGAGGGGATTTTCCAGAGGCCCAGAATTGGCTGATGACAAAAGAAATAAGCAAAAAAAACTAACCAACCCAACCTTTAAAGTAACATTGACGTCCTTAGGCAGGCCACAGCCTTCCTACTCCATTCTGAGACTTCACCCAATTCAATCCAATTCAGTTCACTAAGCATTTATTAAGTACCAGATACTGTTCTAGGCACTGACGATATACCAAATACTATACTAGGATAGAAAAAAATAGAAAAGAAGGTAGGCTGTGCCCTCAGGGAGCTTATGTTCTTCTGGGGGAAAGCAGCTTGTACACAGACAAGTGCACATAAAATGCTTGCAAAGTAAATAAAACAATTTTTGTGGGGGATGGGGAGAGAATTTGTTAAAATGCAGGAGAAGCAGGATAGGTGTCATGTAGGAGATAGCATTTGGGTGAGCCTTGATGGTAAGGTTACTGAGGTAAGGATTACTTAGTGACAGAGGTGAAGAGGGAGAGTGTTCTGGGCATGCTCAAAGGTCCAGGAAAAGGAGGTCATTGTAAAATGAAAGGGTCAGACTAGGTGTCCTCTCAGGATGTTCCTGGCTCTCCAACTTGTAACCCTGTGTAAAGGGATGTCATATGGAAGAAGAATTAGAATCTCTAAAATCTGTGGCCCCAGAAGGGAAAAGTCAGACCAATGAGTGGAAATTATAAGGAGACAAATTTCTGCCAAGTGTAAGAAAGATATCCTTAAGCTGCCTTATGAGGTGGTGAGCTCCCCACCACCACAAGGATGCAAGCAGAGAGGTTGATGGGCTCTTTGGCTTGAATTGGGTGGGGAGCTGGACTAGCTGACATTCAAGTCTCATTCTGACTTCATCAGGCAGATAAGGCAGGAATTCTTATTTCCAGTATTTCTCAGTTAAGGAAACTGAGGTCCAGATGAGTGAATTGACTTGCCAAAGAGAACCTGACTTTTTTTCCCCATACTAGGCTGTGCACTGAATAACTGCCCTGTGGGATTGGCTGCCTATATCCTGGAGAAGTTCTCTACATGGACCAATCCAGAATATCGATACCTGGAGGATGGAGGCCTGGAGAAGTGAGTAGCATTTTTCCTCTCCAGAGCTTAGACCCCAATCACACCAGAATTGGAGAAACCTAGACAAGCAGAAATCTTGCCTCTGCTTCTTCACACTTAACACTTATCTTTATCTCTGGCTGCTTAGCTCTCAGGGGCTGGAAATGAGTCCTATGTTTTGGCCAACTCAAATCCTAAGCCTGTGGGGCGGGACAGAGTTGTTACAAATTATCCCCTTTTTATATATGTAGAAGCTGAGATGCAGAGAGCTAATATTTTTTTACCCAAAATACATAGTGATGGATCCAGGAGTAGGATAATCACAGTGGGCAGTGGGCAATGTGTCCAGAGCCCTGTGGGGGAAGGAGAGTATAGGGAAAGGGGCAGCAAGGCATAGTTGATGTATTGTTTGACTTGGAGACAGGAAGACTTAGATTCAAATCCCACCATAGCTACTTATGAGCCTCGGTGACCCTGGGCAAGTCATTTAAAGTGCCTCAGTTTCCTCATCTGTAAAGTGACAGAGGTGAAATCGATGATCTCTGAAGTCCTTTGCAGGTCTAAATCTATGAGCCTATGAATGAAAGAATCACTCAACTAAGAGACAAAATGGGAATTTGGCTGGTCTCTCTTGTGGGTAGGATCTCAATCTGGGTGTATGAGCAGCCAAGAATACTTGGAAATCATTGTCCATTTCTATTTCTGAGAAGGCAAGTCTCCAAATAGCAGGGACTCCCAGATTTGACAAGCTCAGTCATGTTCCATTAACTCCAACTCCAGACCTTATTCTCCAATTAGCCTGTTTAAATGTTTAATATTGACACGAGTCTTAGTCATGTATCCTGGGTAAACTTTGTCTTCCTCAGTGCCTAGAAGCTCTGTGTATACAGCAGGCACTTAAAATGAGTATTTTGAATTGAACTGAAGGTATAGTCATTGCTCAGCCAACTGGCTCCTGGACCCTCATGCTCTCTCTCCAGCAGCACGCTAGCTCACAGCTGGGTGTTTGTTGGGGGTAGCAGCTGGAGAGAGAGAAGGTTCTCATCACAGGCTGTGTCCCACCCTGGCCTTCCCCACAGGGGCCCCTTTTTTATTTGTATGTACCTCACTGATGGCTGACATGAATTTCAACTCTGCCCTCCGGTTTCAAGCATGCAGGCTATCAGGGTTAGTAAACAATACATGCTTGTTGTCCCAGCTGATTTTCCCCAAGACTGGATGGAAAGTTGGACTGAAAAGGCACCTCCAAGGTTGTTTAGGGGGTAGTGCTCCTCCCACATCTCCACCTTTCCAGCTTTGGCTGCATTTTCACCCATTTACCCCAACTCACCGGTCGCAGTAGGGGAGTTTGAATAATCCTTGCTCTCCATTGCCACATGTTCTTCCTCTCCCACCATCACTCAGTCATCTCTCCTTTGAGGTTCCCTCTGCCCGTATCTACTACACAACCAAAATCCTGGTAGCTGTTATGTACCAACCTCCAGGCCACTCTCCTTTCCTTAATGAATTCAGCGAGCTTCTGTCCTTCCCAACTCTTCCTTCATTCTAGAGGACTTCAACATATGTATTTATATTCTATCAAACACCTTCAACTCACAGTCCCTCAACTTACTCATATCACCCGACCTACTCCTGTACCCCACCTCTTGCCATCTCCTACAAATGCACCACTTCCATGTTCATGAACTCTGAAATTCCTGTCCTTGATTACACTCTATTGTCAGTCTACTTCTCCCTCTGCCTCGCACCCCCAAACCTGTTCTACCTCCTCACTTCCTTAGTTCTTTCCCGGGCTGTCACTCCTGCACCAACTGCACTCTCCTTCCCCATCTTGAAACTTTGGTGAAGCAATTTAACTCTACATTGTCCTTTTCTCTTGAGTCTCTTGCCCTCTTATGGTATTGAGAGTCTTGTCCTGCCAAGCCTCAGCCTCGAATCGTTCTCACCATCTGCTGTCTTCACTTCTAAAAAAAATCACAAAACAATGATGAATGGGTTCACTTCAGATTTGTGTTAGGTACCTCAGCTGGGCTCTCACAGCTACGAGGTAATCCTTGCACACCTGCCTAATTAACTCACTGTCCTACTCACTACACCTCGTGCCAAATCTTCATCCTTCTTCAAGCCTTCACATGGTTCTCCTCTTCTCCCCCACCACTATCTAGCTTTCATCTAGTTTCATTTTTCACTGAAAAAATTGAGACCATTCTCCAAAGACTTCCCTAGGTGGCACAGTGGATAGAGCATGGGGCCTAGAGTTAGGAAGACCTGAGATCAAATCTGGCCTTAGATACTTACTAATTTTGTGACCCTGAGCAAATCACTTAACATCTGCCTGCCTCAGTTTCCTCACCTCTAAAATAGGGATAATAATAGTACCTACCTCCCAGGTTTTGAGGATCAAATGAGATAATAATTGTAAAGTGCCGAGCACAGTGCCTGGCATATGATAGGCATTTAATAAATGCTTTTTTCCTTCCCATTCCCTCTTCTTCCCCTCCCCCATCGTTTCACATCACATGTTGCCTTCTGCTACCGTCTCCTCCTTCACCCTTGTCTTACATGAAGAGGTGGCCTTACTCCTTGCCAAGGCAAACCCCTCTTCTTGCACAAGTAATCTCATTCCATACCATCTCTCTCATTTATGTTCAATGTCTCCTTGCCTTCTGGCAGTGTCCTACTACCTCCAAGCATATCCATGTCTTCCCCACCCTCAAAAAGCCCTCACTTGATAAATCCATCCTCACTAGCTATTATTCCATATCTCTTCTTCCCATAATCAGTGCCTGTACTTCCTTTCCTCTTGTTTTCTGCCTATGTACCATCTGGCCTCATCATTCAACCAAACTGCTCTCTCCAGAGTCACCAGGGATGACTTCATTGCCAGATCGAATGGCTTTTCTCAGTCTTCACTCTTCTCGACCTCTTTGGAGCCTTTTACACTTACCAATCACCCTTCTCTCCTTGATACCTCCTCTCTCTAGGTTTCCATGATACTGCTCTATCCTGATTCTCCTCCAACCTGTCTGACTGCTCCTTCTCAATCCTCCTTTGATGGATCTTCTTTCAAGTCAAGCATACTAAAGGTGGGTGGCCCCCAGGACTCTGTCATTCTTCCTTTATGCTACTTCACTTGGTTATCTCATCAGCTTCCATGGTTTCCATTATTTTCTCTGTACTCATAATTCTCAGAGTTGCTGACCTTGCCCTAACCTTTCTCCCAACCTCCAAACTCTTATCTCCAACTGGCCATTAAGCATCTCAAAATGGATGTCCCATAGGCTTTTTAAATTCAGTGTGTCCAAAATGGAACTCATTACCTTTACCCCAAAACCTTATCCCCTAATGAACTTTTTTCTTACTGTCGATGGCACCACCGTTCTCTCAGTCGCTTAGACTCACAACCTAGGCATCATCCTGGACTCCTCATGCCCTTACACCCATATCCAATCTGTTGCTAAGTCGTATCGATTTTACCTTTGAAACATGTCTCATGTATGTCCTCCTCTCTCTTCTAATGTTGCCACCACCCTGATGCAGGTTCTTATTCACTTATGCCTGAACCATTACAATAGCCCGCTGTTGGATCTCCCTGCTTCAAGCTTCTCTGTTCTCCAGTCCATCCTCCACTCTGGCATCAAGTCAGTCTTTCAAAAGAACTTCCCAGTGACACTGACCGCGTCATTCCCCTATTCAATAATCTCCAGCAGCTCCCTATCCCTTCCAGGATCATGTATAAAATCCTCTGTTTGGCATTCAAAGCCCTCCACAACCTGGTCCCCTCTTACCTTTCTAGACTTCTTACACACCGCCATGTATGCTGAGATTCAGAGATACATCCTCCTTGCTCTTCTTCACATGAGACATTCCATCTCCAGACTCCGGGCATTTTCACTGGCTTTTTCCCATTCCTAGAATGCTCTCTCTCCTCATGTCCATCTCCTGGCTTCCTTCAAATCCCAACTAAAATCTCACATTCTACAGCAAGGCTTTCCTCATTCTCTTTACTGCTAGTGTTTTCCTTCTCTTGATTATCTCCAATTTATCTTGTTATATTTTGTTTGCACATAGTTCTTTACATATTGCCTACTCCATTGGACCCCATTAGACTGCTCCTTGAGGGCAACAGCTGTCGTTTGCCATTCTTTCTATCCCCAATGCTTGGCATAGTGTGTTTAATAAATGTGTATTGGCACATAGTAGGTGTTTAATAAATGCATATTGACTGACTGCCTTGTAGAGTACCTGGCTTCCTTTGGGATTCAGCTCAGGGGCCACCTCCTACACCAGGACTATCCTAACCTCCCCAGTTGCTAGTGCCCTGTCCCACCTCCCACATAACTCTGTATTTGTGAATATTTTGTATTTGCTTGTATTTACATTGTATTTACTTATGTTTACTCTCTTCCCTGTACATGATACTTCAAGCCCTGAAAGAGACTCTGCATCCTGATATCTCCCTAAGGCCTGATCCTATCTGGAACTTTTTCTTTGATGTGTACAGGAAGTTTACTTTGGATGATCTGCTGACCAATATCATGATCTACTGGGTGACCGGCAGCATCATCCCCTCACAGCGATTCTACAAGGAGAATGTGGGCCGAGGCATAGGTGTAGAGAAGCATTCAAAGTGAGTCTTAGGGCTTAAGGAAAATCCTGTTGGATAGGTGGGGATGTTTCTTCCTTCTTGGAGGATTTGGGATTGAATCTTTCCATCATCTTAATCCTCATCCCCATTGTCCTCTCTGCCTGCCCAGCCCTGTCCTCTCTTGTTTGGTACTTGCTGGACCGGGGAAAACACTTACCTGGTTGGTGCTAGGGAAAGGCAGCTAAAATCCTTCCATTTGATATCTTGTATTCAGCCTGAATTTTCCTTAACTCACCCCAGTGAGTCCCAGAAATTAATGAGCTGTTTCCCTAAGAATGATGATTCATACCCTCCTTGGTGGACAGGGATGGGGGTAAAGCTGTGTGACCTACCCCACCTCAGTTGACATCTCTTGTTTTATAGGATGCAAGTATTTGTGCCCGCTGGTCTGTCTGCCTTTCCCCATGAGCTGTTGCACTGTCCAGAAAGTTGGGCTCGGAAAAAATTCCCCTCTCTCTGCTCCTACACTCATATGTCCCGAGGGGGCCACTTTGCTGCCTTTGAGGAGCCTCTGCTGCTTGCAGAAGACATCCAAAAGTTCATGGGGGCAATAAAGGGGAAGTGAGTTTTAGAAGGAGGTACTTCCCTTCCCTCCCCTCCCCAAGTAGTTCCAGTGTACCCACCTCTCCATCCTGCCATCTCCCAGATGCCCCAGGCTCCCCTTCCATACACCCTGTTCCAAACCATAGCTCTGATGGAAATCTACAACCAGCCTCTTGGAGACGATGAGGGAAGGGGACTATGCCAGCTCTTCTTGCCTTGAATCCCAAGGTTGGTCCACTAGGCTGGGGAGATCAAACCTCATCCTTGTGGCATGTACCAGATCCTGTTAAACTTCTGTGTTCCAGCTACCCAGAGTTGGTTTCTAAGGTAGTGGGGTCTTTATTTGGAGGGGTGGTACTGGTTCCCTTACCCTTGCTATTGGAGCTTTTATTGGTTGCTTGTTTACTGCCAGATCAGTGATGTAGCTTCCCTTCCCTCTGTAGGCTGCAGATAGCGCAGCTCTACATTGGTAGAGGGAGTTCGCTCATCCTGGACATGCCACCATGAATAAATCACTGTCTGTACCTTCTCTGTGTGTGCTTGCTGGAGCCCAGTATACAAATTCCATTTTCCCTACAAGTCCCATGGCTTTTCTTGGGTCTTGAGTTGGTAGATTTGGGCTGGATGGGCCTGTGGAAAGGAAAATGGATTTTGATAATAAACTTTTTTGCTTCATAAGAGCTGTTGAGTCTTGGACATAGGGGAAATTGGGGGTAGGGAGGAGAGGATGGTTGGAGAAAATGAAGTGTATATGTTGGGCTGAACGTCCTGGATAGCTCATTCCAATCCTAAGGCAGGATGCTGCTTCCCGAGCTCCTTTCTTTGCCTAGGACCCCACCAGACCCTCTGATTCCTAGGATCTAGCTGTAGATCTCATCTAGTCACCTCATCTTCATAGGAAGAGACATGGCCAGGAGAGACAGGTCTGAAAGGCTCCAGTGCTCAGGTCTAGCTGCCTTCATACTTGTACTTATTTCAAACTGAGAAGCTGACTCCCAACCTGTAGCCTTCAATGGTCCCATAAAATGCTGCTCCATTCCCACCTTCCCCAGTCACCCAGTTGGTTGGCTCATTCCCCAAAACCATTGGTCTAAGCCCCATAGTCCCCAGCTGGTTCGGGGAGCTGAGAGGAGGGGCAGGTTTTGTTATTCCTTGTGTGACCCCTTCTCCCCAAGTCATTTAACCTGGCCCTCTGGTTTCTCACTAGGATCATAAAAGTGGGAGGGATCTTGGGAATTCTCAAATCCAGCTAGATTATGTTCTTTGCCTGCCTCCAACAGATTAGAGACGAGCAACTTGAGTGGATGGCCCCAACCACCAGGGGCTAATCTTGGCCCCACAGGAGGGATTGATTTGCAGAGTTGTTGATAGCAGCTGTCAGGCCTGCTGCTGAGGGGTGGGGCCAGGTTACTGTGCTCAGGTTCACTCCATTCTCCCTCATCAGGAAGCAAAAGAAGGGGAGCCAAGGGGTGGAGGGGAAGAAGGCATCTGGCCATAGACTCCCATCTGCCACAGCCTCTGGGCTGCTGAGAGAGAGGAAGAGAGAGAAGGGGAGAGGGAGAGAGGCAAATGGTGTGAGTGAGAAATGAGGACAGACCGAATTTTCTGCCCCAAAGTCTTGTGGATCTTCCTTCTGCTTATCTCGCCAGGTACACACATATCAGTGCTCTGTCACCCTGGGTGAGGCAAGAAAAACAGGTCCATTGTTCAAAGATGATTTTTACCTCTGGGAGCCAAACATTAACAGGAGTGACAAGAAATCAGCAGACATTCATCAGCCCCTCTGCTGCCCGGCTAGCAGAGGCTCTTAACCCTGGCCACCAAGTGTCAGTGGGAGGCAGGCCTGCTGGGATGCTGACTTGGGGGTGTCCGAGTGTGCGCGCGCGAGTGTGTGTGTGTGTGTGTGTGTGTGTGTGTGTCTTTGAATACCAGCTCTATTACTTGGAAGCTGTGTGACTCTGGGAAAATCCCAGCTCATCTGAGGTTTCATTGCCTCATCTGTAAAATGAGGGGGCTGGGCTACGTCATTGGTTTTCAAAGTAGGTGGTCAAAAGATCCCTATAACTGACCAGCTTATAGGAGAGGAGGGGGTGCCATATCCCACCATCCTCAAGATAACCTGTCATGGGATTTGTCTTCAATATGAACGCCCACAGCTCTTTTTCCTCCAGTGTCACCACTTTCTTTGTGCAAATGCCCAACCCCAAACCTTCTGAGCTGGATGTCAGTCCCTCAGGGCAGGTATAACCTAACCCCCATATCCAGGTACCCCCAGCAGCTCCATAGATGCCAGTAATTCACAGTCAGCCTACCCCTCCCAGACCAACCAGTGCCTATAGTGGGTACCCCCTTGACGGGAGGGCTCCCCCCTCTAGGACATGGCAGGAAACTACAAAGAACTTCCTTATTTTTGCTTTTAGGGAGAAGAGAGGAACTCAGGTTATGATCCATACCATGAAGCTCATTACATGATTTTTCGCCCTAAATCCACTGTCTTCCAAACCTCCCTATCACTGTTTAGGGCATCATTATCCTTCCAGTCCCCCAACTCTTCATAGGCACTCACTCTCTCCCACTTCTCCTATCTAGACAGTTGCCAAATCCAGTCATTTCTGCCTCCACCAAATCTCCCACTTCTATCCCCTTTTCCCCCTCACAGTGCTACCACTACAGTTCGGGCCTTCTTCACCTCCTGCCTGGACTTTTGCAAGAGTCTCTCCCCTCTCAAATCCATCCCCACACACCTGCCGATATGACTTTCCCAAATCACAGCTTTGACTGTGGCGCTCACTCCAGTGACTCCCCATTTGCTCTTGGACCAAATATTATTTCCATCTTTGTCTCTTCTTGTTGTTTTTGTGTAAATTTCACAATACACTGTACATATTACTGCTTGTTTGTAATGTATAAATAACTATAAACATAATGTGGGTATATGCTCAAAAATCTTTTACCAATAGGGGTGCGTGTTGCCAGTCATGTTTGGAGACCGCAGGACTAGACATCTCGAGTCTGTCCCAAGCTCTGAATATTCCACTGGCACCACCTGCAGGGCAGTGAGGAGAATGCCTCCTTGCCTGAGTCTCAACTCCATTCCCCTGGAGGAGCCTGTTGGAGCAAGGTCAGCCCTGACAGGATCACAGTTCATAGATTTAGAGCTGTAAGAGATGTTGGAGGCCATTGAGTCTAACCTTTTCCTTTTATAGATGAGGTGACCACAGCCCAGAACTAAGCTAAGTGACTTGCCTCAGGTCACACCCCTAGCAAAATTCAGAGCCAGGATTCAAAACCAGGTCTCCTGACTCTGTCTCCTGCCTTCCCTGGTACTGGTGGGTCCAGATGATGCTGCATCTGACAGTTCAACACCATCTGCTTTCCCTGCTTTGGCCATCCCTAGCCACAAGGGAGGAGACCATCGCAGGGTATTGGTGGTAGTAGCCTTTGACTGGCCAGCGCTCCTAGACTGGGAAAGGCCCAGTGCTGGAAAACCAATGGCTATCTCTTCTCCTTGGCTCTTCCAAGACAATAACATTGTCCACCTGGCTTCCCAAAGTAGGGCCAGAGTCATCTTTCAAAAAAGAAAGTGAAAAAGCAGCAGACTACCTGCCATTAGTACTTTTGCTCAGGAGCAGTAGGGGTTGGGTGGGTTGGGGTGTTGTTGGAGAAGTAGCCCCCAGTCATGGCTGGAATACTCCAATGAGGGCTCTTGCACCAAGAGACCCACAGAAAGAAGCTAGGAGCAAAATATTAAAAACAATTGTTTCCTTTTGGACTTTGTATCCCCAGCACCTAGCACATAATAGGCTCTTAATAATTGTTGGTTGGTTGATGGATTCCTCACTTAATTAGCCACAAGCCACAAAAACCAGGGAAGATCTTTCCCTTTGGCCTGAGGGAAAGCACAGGTCCAGCTGGGTAGCAGAGACAAGCCCAGGGTTTAATAGTCTCTGGAACAAGGTCAGATGACAGAGGCCAAGAGTGAGCCTGGAACCAAGGCCTAATACAACACTGGATGGACTTGTGTAGTGGCAAGGGGCAGGATTCATTTGGAGACCAGGAAAGGCCCCTGATGCAACCAGCCCTTCATTTGCCCAATTAGCTGTGTAGTTTAGAGAGTTGAACCCAGAGTCTGGGTTCAAGCTGAGGTCCTCTCACTCCAGAGTGGGTGCTCATTCCAGTAAGAGTCAAACTGCTACCTGGCTGGGGAGGCAGGGGGCAGAGGCAGAAGGCTGAAAGGGACGAGGACCACTGCCATAGGTGGAGGCACATGTTGGTGGGGAGCGGGTCTTGCACTCCAGTCACAGGGCAGGGAGAGGAAGAAAGGGACAGGATGTCAGTCAAGTCAGAAATCGAACCTCACCTGGCCTGGCCACCTGTGCACTCTATTCCATGCTTTATTAAGGGACCACCATCTTCATCCTTGGGCAACTATGACACAAGCCCTGGCTGGCAGTGACGTGGCTGGCAGTGTCACTGACATCTGAGGCAACAACAGAAAAGCCCAAGAACCAACACAAGCAATAAGGCAGCTGTAGGCAAGGAGCCATGGTGCTGTGGATGGAGTTGGCATTCAACCCAAGAACCCAAGAAGAGATGAACTGTGAAACCACCTTCCCCTCCCCTTCATCACCAAGGCCCCTGGGGCAGCTACTGGGAAGGTCTCGAGCAGATGGAGGCCCAGTGCCCAATAAACTGGGGACTCCCTGGCAGGTGGGAAAATACTGGTGCAGAGGGAAGCCTGGACTAAGAGCTGTCCCCTTTCTCTGACCTGGAAACCTACCCAGCAACCTTTGCCTCTGAAGGCTGGTTTCAAGCAACTTGGATGTGTGTATTTGGATATACATGTTAGTGCCAGGGCTCAGGAGAGACACAACTTCCTGTTCCAGGCTGCCCTGGCCCCACTCTCTTATTCCCAGTCCTGGCTCCAGTGCCCTGGATTGATTGTCCAGGGCCACAATCTAACATGAACCCTTAATTAAAGTACATCATTGCAGGCAGTGAACTATATATGCTGGCACCGTAGGGGCAGCATTGCCAGGAGCTGGAGGGGAAACCCTCTCAAAAGGGACTATCAAGAATCCAGAAACCTAGGGTTGCCCCTCCTACTGGCCATCTAGGGGATGTCCACTGAGCAGTTTGGGCCAGGAGCCTTAACTACCCTCTCAGATGGGCCCCTGACTTTGTGAGCTATTTACATTACAGTTTGTTAGAGGAAAATCAACCCCTGATTTTGTGGAGGAGGAAACAGACCCAGAGAAGGTAACGACTTGCCCTAAGTGACACAGCGAGCTAGAAAAATATTTTCCTTAAGAGAAGCTCAGGAAATTTGCTTGAAGAGCATATAAAAATAGCCAAAGTTAAAATTCTGGGTCCCAAGTGAAAAAGTAATTAGGTGTCCAAACTATTGACTCCAGAAACACTGCCCCACTTCATGGTAAACCCTTGCAGAACTACTTTAAATAGCATTTGGCATATGCCTCCATAAATCTCCCTTGAGAAGACATTTGTTTTCCCAGATTTCAAACATGTTTGGCAACATCCCTAAAACTGTAGGGCACCTTACCTTGTAGTTAGATCCCCAGATAGTCATGTTAGTTTCAGGCTAGAGGCAATTCTCTCTGAGCTCAGCATAATTTATCACATACTTTGTCCTGTTTCTGTTAATCAATAATATGCCTTCAGATAGACAATTTGATTCAGGTTTGATGTTGTGTTCTTAAGTGAAACTTTGATCCCTGGAATATTTGTATATTTTAAGCTTTGGAAATGGAATGGCCTTGACCCCACTTAGTGGAAGCCAGAAATGCTGTTTAAACAGTTTTAAGCAGAATTTTGTTTTGTCCAACAAACTTATGCAGCCAATACCAGGGATGGGGAACCTGCAGCCTCGAGGCTGCATGTGGCCCTCTAGGTCCTCAAGTGCAGCCCTTTGACTGAATCCAAATGTTGCAGAACAAATCCCCCTAATAGAAGGATTTGTTGGGTAAAACTTGGGCATAGTCAAAAGGCCATACCCAAAGGCCACAAGGCATAAGGCCTTGAGGTCACAGGTTCCCCACCCTTGCAAAATAGACCATAACTGATGCTAATATTTGTCCCCTACTTTTCTCTGGAAAAGTTCAGGTAGCTTTTCAGCTTCTCTCCACCTCACTCCCTTCCGCTCCCCCCCCCCCGCCCCCATCAGTGATTTAATGCAGAAGAAGTCAGCCATTGGACTTACATCTGCCCCCTGGCATGAGCATTCTACCATACAAATTGGAGAGATGAACCAGCCCAAGAATAGTTTGGAAGAACCATGGGTCTTAGGGGACAGTGATAGTAACTTCTGACAGGAAATTCCCACCAAACTCATCAGTGGGATGGAGTAGAAGGACCCCTGGACCAGGAGTCATAGGATCACAGAATTCAGAGCTTGGGAAGACTTAGAAACCATCTTGCCTTTTTATGAGAAAGTTATGTTTTAAAGAGTGAATTTATCCAGGGTTACACAACTGGCAAGTAACAGCAGGCATTTTAGTACAGGCCCTCTGAATCTAAAGCCAACATTCTTTTCGCTCCACTATACTACCTCTTTTGAGGCATAATTTTTATGGGTTTATTTTGTATGCTACCACTTTACTGAAGTCTTTTATTGCTGCCAATAAATTTTTTGTTTAACTCTCTTGGATTTTCTAGGTACAAAGACATTCCCTAACTCTCCAGTGATGAAGATCCTGGTCCTGGGTTTTCTTTTTGACTTTGCTAGTAACTCTATGTATGAGGTTTTTCTTTCTCTCTAAGCTTTAATTTCCTTAAGGAACTGCTGTTCCCAAGGCCTTTGGGGTCAGAATCCTTGGCTGTCACCATCAGGGTCGGAAAGGAGGTAATGATTGAGATTAGGGTTCGATTCACCTGGTAGAGAGCACCTCCTGTCTCTCCTTTAGGGTCTTACTTCCCCTGTATATACCAGCAATAATAATAATGTGAATTTCTTTTGCTTCTTTGATGGAAAAATGGAGTATCTTTTCCCTCCCAGACATATCACACAGTTATTCTGCCTTCCCCATCCTACCAAACTACTTTTTAAAATGTCCTTTTTTTTTGGAGGGGGGAAGGCAGGGCAATTGGGGTTAAGTGACTTGCCCAAGGTCACACAGCTAGTAAGTGTGTCCATTGTCTGAGGCCAGATTTGAACTTAGGTCCTCCTGACTCCAGGGCTGGTGCTCTAGTCACTGCGCCACCTAGCTGCCCCATAAATTTCTTTTTTTATTGTGAACTTATTCAATAATTCAAATATTTCAGTATACCAAGAACAAAAGAGGCTCTCATACTAACCATTTGAACTTCTATTATGTAGTTTATTTTAAAAGATTATATGCTAAATCCAACAAAGTAGTAGCAAAATTGCCTTGTTCCTCTTCTCTTTTGAAATTCTTTTTGTTTTCTTTTGTATAATTTTAATATTTCCTTGAGTGATTGATTTTTTTTCCATTTGCATCACTACCCACCAACTCTTCCTCTACTTCTGTAAAAGCATTTCCTTGTAATAAATAAGTATAGTCAAGCAAAGCAATACATCAGATGTGTTTGAAAACGTACGCCTCATGCTGCACCTGTGGTCCATCATCTGTCCGCCAAGACACAGGAAGCCACTTTCATCATCAGTGTTCCCAAAGTTAGACCCTTCAGGTTCTGACCCGTATTCCAGGCTTGTACAGACTTCAGTATCTAGAGAAGCAAACAGAGGGGGCGGAGCCAAGATGGCAGCTGGAAAGCAGGGACTAGCGTGAGCTCCCTGCCAGGTCCCTCCAAAAACCTATAACAAATGGCTCTGAACCAATTCTAGAACTGCAGAACCCACAAAATAACTGTGGGAAGCAGGGCTCCAGCCCAGGATGGTTGCTGGGTGAGGTCTATCGCCCACGGAGCTGGGAGGGGAGTGGAGCAGAGGAGAGCCTAGCGTTGGCTGCACGGACCAACCAGACTAGGAGCCGGGCGGAGTGGGCCCTAGCGCCCTGAATCAGTGAGCTGTGTCAGTTGCCAGACTTCTCAACCTACAAAAACCAAAGACAACAGAGAAGAACTGCAGAACCCACAAAACAGCAGAGTGAAGCAGGGCTCTAGCCCAGGACAGCCTGGATGTTCTCTGGGTAAGGTCTAACCTGCATGGAGCTGGGAGCAGAGCGGAGCAGAGCAGAGCCCAGCGTTGGCCGCACAGACCAACCAGAGCAGGAGCCGGACGGAGTGTGCCCTGAATCAGTGAGCTGCCGCAGTTACCAGACTTCTCAACCCACAAACCCCAAAGACAACAGAGGTTAGTGGGAAAAGTGGCTGGGGACAGGGTGATAGAGTTCGTGGTTCAGCCACCACCCCCTGTAACATGAAGGATCTGGGCTACATGGTATCTGAAGTCCTTTTTAACTCTGTGTCTGTGACCTTTAGGAGGACTGCAAAATGCCTCTCTTAGATTGTGTAACCAAAGTGGTGATTGCGGAATGCACATTGCAAACTGAAGCCTGTTCACCACAAACTCACGATTTGTTTACTCTTGTCTTTAGCAAAATCTGGGGTCACTAAATGGTTCCAGCCTGTTATTATATCAACTTCCCTGACAATACATCTTACATGTAAAGTATTCTAGCAAGAATGAACAATCACTAGCAATTCTGACACATAGGGCAAACAACACATTTCATACCCTCAAATCAGCTTTTGAAGACAAATTTGGTTGAGGAGGAGGGGAGGGGAACTACGTCTAGATGGAAGGAGAGATTGAGATCCTGGAATACCTTGTGTCTCCTGCTAGAGAGGTTGTTCTGATGGGGGATGGGGGAGAAGAGGAAAAGGATGGTGCTTAAAGAACTGTGCAAATGGCCAGGCACTGTTCTAGGTGGTCCATTTAGAGTCCCACTTTGCCTTCCTTAGAGAAATTTTTATTCCAGCATAAAAGGGTAAAGAGCCCTTACTGTCTGAGTTACTCCCAGATATTTTCATTGAAGGTTAGGGACCTATTAGGCCAATACTTGAAGTTGCATAATGATAAAAAAGTTTACCGCAAGCGAAAGCTAAGCAAACAAAAAGAATAAAAGAAAATTTGGTCATATTATTGCTCCATCAGAAAATAAACATTCCCAGCGTCCTTTCTCAACACTATCCATTTCTGTTTTGGCCAAATAAGTCTAAAATTATGCCAGCAAATTCCACAGGAAATGGTGCTGTCCAGTGAACAGTGCTGTTTGTGACATAGCATTAAAGGGCTTGTCAGAATGTGAAACCAGGGGTTCAGGTTGACAGGGATCTTGAGTGATGGGGGAGGAGGGGAAGGAAAAGAAAAGAAACAAGGGATTGTAAAGTATATAGTAAGAGATGGAATGAGTTCATGGTGGGGTGTGGGTATGGGGAGAAAATCAAACCAAGTGGATTATGAAGCCTATGTACATTATACCCTGACATCTGAGCCTTTCTTTGCTTGTTGGTGGATTTTATTCTTCACCAGGGATAGCTTTTCTTAAGTATTGAAATTCTATATTTAGGCTGAGGAAGGTACAGTTTTTTTCTTATTATGAACAGACTATTTTCTCAGCAGTTATAAGAATTAAAAACAAACAAAATTCAAATGTTCAGGAACTCATAATCAACAGAAAATGAAGGTACCCATTTCTTCACAGCAAAGGTGAGCAAACAGAACCCACAGAGCCACAAATGAAATGTCAAGGAGTGGGAAAATCCCCTAGTCTAATGATTGGCTTATAGCCCTGCTCCCCCAAAAGAGCACTTGTGTTTACCAGTGTAAAAATCTAAGGAGGGAGATGTTCCCAAAGGAATTTATGATAAATGTAGATACTGGAATTATTAAAATCTGTGAAAGCTGCGTGATCTTCCCAGATCGATATTCTAGCTAGGTAGTGACTTGGAAACATGCAGGGATAGGTAGTATGCTTATCAAATTTGCAGATTTGCAGATCAAGGCAGGGAAGGAGAGCTGATATGCTGAATGATAGAGTTTGGGCTCAAAAAGTTCTTGTTGGGTTTCAAGAGTTGGTTTAATTTTTCAATAAATGATAAATATAATTTATATGATTTATTAATATGAATAAAATAAATTAATATATTACTTAATAGATAGTATTTATATTGTCCTTGTCACATGCCAGGCACTTTGCTGACTGCTTTACAAATTCTCATTTGAACCTCACAACAACTTTGAGAGATAGGTACTATTAGTATCCGCATTTTACAGTTGAAAAAACTGAGCAAGCAAAAGTTAAATGGCACCTAGCTATTAAATGTCCATGGCTATATTTGAATTGATGTCTTCATGACTCCAGGACTACCGCTCTATCCACTGCATCATCTAGCTGCCTAGGAAACTACCTTCATTGATAAATCAGCAGTTTATCTGTAATTTATAATCTTAGGACGTTGATAAAAGGAATAAATACAAAGTCCTTTACTTGGGTTCAAAAAATCAATTGCACAGGTATAGGATTGGAGAGATGTGGATAGATGATATTTCTTGGGAAAAGATCTGGGGATTTTAGTGGGATATAAAGTCATCATGAATTAATAACTTGCCATGGCATTCAAGAAAGCTAATATGGTTTTAGGCTACATTAAAAGGTATGTAGTGTCCAGAACAAAGGTGGTGACAATTTAGCAAAAGACCAGGTATCTGTCCTAATCAGGCCACATCTCAGATTAGCAAAAATATTGACTTAGAAAATCACAAATTAACGTTGTCTGTGTTGTATTTTTATTTTATTAAATGTTTCACAATTACATTTTAATCCTGTTTTGACTGTATTCAGGAGTGTTGCAGGCTACATGTGGCCTATGCCAGACACTTCTCATCCATAGACTTCTGTCTTTACCTACCCAGTGCTTCCGCTCTCTTAGAATGCTTTCCCTCAGCCTTTCCATAGGGGAGCTGACCAACCTCAATGCTGCCCAAGAAGACAGGTCCAACCTGTGCTTCTCAGACCCTTTCACTCCCTCTCATTTTCACCTAAAAATTACTCTGGTCATCCTGATACTCCTTTTGCTCCCATGGAACACATTTGTCATCATTCTCTTTTTAGGACCCTAATCCTACCTCCTTCCCCAAAGATTGGCATGATCCTTGAGCTCAGAACAGCATGGGAATGCCTGTGTCCAAGCTCAGAGCCCCCTTTCCCACACTTACACCCTGCCCTCTCCCCTCAATACCCTGACATGGTTAGCTGACTGCTCTGGAGGTCAGCTGACAGGATAGCTGTTAGTCAGTCCGTGAGAGCTGTGAATAAATGCCAGAGGAAGTTTTTCTCAGGAAGCTTGTCCCCCTTCCTGCTAGTGTGAGTTATCCCTTCTGTTGTGATGGGTATGGTTGTGACATTTGGGGAGGATGGGGGGCGGGGACACTGCCTGGAAGTCCCAGGAGACTGCCACCACCAGCTTCAGTTATTACTAACTGAAGAGTTGGCGGGCGGGAAATGTTCGCAGTCTGTTTGCCTTGGCAGATCCACCTAAGAATGAAAGCAAAGACCATCTGTCTTCTTTTTCTCACTGGACGTTTAAAACCAGAGTAGTAGGAGAAGACAGATTTCAGTCCCTGGCCCCTCCCTTGGCCGATACTACTGCCCTGCCCCCACCGCTGGACTTTGGGAGGCTCAGGCTGACCTTCCCTGTTTTCACTTCTTTCTCCATCCTCGCATCTGTGCAAACACACAGCCTGTGTTTATTTCCCATCTCCCCTCTACCCCTCACAGCCCATGTGCAGTTTTTCCTCCTTTAAGAGCATAAGGTTCTCACTCTAATTTGTATCTGAATCATCATGAGGAAAAGATCACATGAATATCATATTGCATTCAGGGTGTTCTCATGTTCTCATTCAGCCTGCACCTTCCTCTTACTGCATCTTGTCATCACTCCCTCATTCCATAGCCTGCAACCCCAGAGCAAGTGGAGTTACCTGGGGTTGCTACCATTCTTCTATTTTCAGGGCTTTATTAGAGAAAAGTAACTTTTTACAAGCTCCTTAAGAGGGGGTAGATAGCATTAATTGGCGCAAAGTTTTGCTTCTGTCCCATGGTTGGAGAAACTGATGTCTCATCAATTGGATGGAGAAACAGAAATTGAACCCCAGATATTTTGGCTCTTTTAGTCAATAGATGTTTCAAATTTCTAGCTTTAACTGTGGATTATTGAAGACCTTATGCATGTTCCTTGCTAGGGAGTATAGAAAAGCAGGACTGTATGGCAGATGGATTGGAGAGGGGAGAGATTAGAGTCAGGGAGACCAGCTAAGAGTCTGATAGAAGAGCCCAAGGAAGAGGCAGGAGTCTGAAGAGTGGAGAGAAGAGTCCGAGTATGATTTTTGTGGAAGGATTAACATGATGGCATTTGAAGACAGCCAGATAGAGAATTCAGGGAACAGTTAGTAATATAGTACTGAGGCTCAGATGAAAGATGAGGGCCAGATAGGTAGATTTTGCAGAAATGATCATTGAACCTATTGGAGCTAATGAGATCCCTGAGAATGCAGAAAAAGAAGAGAAGAGGATCCAGGACAGAGTTGGGTATACCTAGGGATAGGGAGTGGCTCATGGATGATGATCCAGCAAAGGAGACTGAGTATCTAGAAAGAGCAGTCAGATCGGTAGAGAGAGAATCAAAAGAGAGCAATGTCATGAAAATTCAGAGAGGAGAGAGTGTCTGCAAGGAAGAGATGGTCAGTGGGGGACCAAAAGTCCTATAGAGATGAGTCAAGAGTACAGCCTGGAGAAGAAAGTCTTTTTTTTGAAATATTTTGAAAAAAGTATGCATGATAAAGACATGTACATATGCATATATATATATATATATCTAGAGAAGCGTATATATGCACATATGAGCATATATATATATATATATATATATATATATATATATATATATATATATATCCTTTTGTGTCCTATTCCTTAGCTATTTCTTCCAATATATTGTTTCTTGTCAAATCCTACGCCCATGTTTATATTGGAGTCACCGAGTATTAAGACATATGTAGACTTCATTTGGAAGTTTTCACTGAATTCTTCATAAATTCCTCTACCTCTCTGTCCTCTGCATGGTTGTTGGCAAATAAGCCACAGTTATTTTCGTGGTTGTTCATTTTTTTGTTTTTTATAAATGCTTGTCATGACCATCACAATACCAGATGACCAGATGTCTCATACAGTGATATTTCTTGTTCACTTTGGAGGCATGATAAAACCAACTCCTTTATTTGTGTTTTCAAAGAGAATTTGTGAGCCATCTTTCCGTTTAGCTTCAGCTTCCTTATATCTTGTTTCATTTACAGTGAGAATGTCAGTGTGAACATGATCCAGTTCCTCTAGGAGCGAGTCACTTCACACGTCCATCCCATTCAGTGGTCATTGGACAGCGATTGCACACTTAGAGACCTACAAGATTAGTTTTTATATCTGGTCTAAAAACCCTCCTCTGTCTCCTTTTCTACCTCACTACCACCACATTGCCAGTGTAGAAATAGAAGTGGGGACACATAGCACCGAGCAACATTTTGTATTTTTCTTTGCTTCATGAGTTGCCATGGCCAAAGAGTTCGTCTCTCAGTAGCTAGTTCATTGGTGAGAAGCCTCTCTATACCCCAGCACACTCAGTTTTTTGTGATATTGTTGTTATTGTATATGCTGTTTTACCTGGTTTTGCTTATTTCACTCTACAGCAGTTCAAACAAGTCTTCTGAGGTTTCTCTGAAATCATCTCCTTTATCATTTCTTACACTATAATAGTACTCCATCACATTCAGAACTTATTTAGTCATTCACCAATTGATGGACACCTCTTCAATTTCCACTTCTTTACTACCACAAAAAAGCTGTTGTAAATATTTTTGTATGTGTGGTCTTTTTCCTCTTTCTTTGATCTCTTTGGGGTATATACCTAGTAGTGGCATTTCTGTCCAGTTTTATAGCTTTGGGGACATAGTTCCAAATTGCTTTTCATAGTGTCTGGACCAGTTCACAACTCTGCCAACAGTACATTAATGTATCCGTTTTTCCACAACTCCTTAAGCATTTGTTGTTTTCTTCTTTTTGTCAACTTTGCCAATCAGATGGGTGTGAAGTGGGATGTCAAAGTTGTTTTTAATCTGATTTTCTGCAATTATTAATGATTTAGAACTTTAAATATGACTCTGGTAGCTTATATGTATTCCTCTGAAAACTAGCCTGTTCATATCCTTTCACTATTTGTGAGTGAGGAAATTACTATTAGTCATAAATTTGAACCAGTTTCCTATGTATCTTAGAAATAAGACCTTTATCAGAGAAACTTGCTATAAAGATTTTCCTCTAGTTTCCTGCTTCTCTTCTGATTTTAGCTGTGTTTGTTTTGTTTGTATACAAACTTGTTAAATTTGATGTAAATAAAATTGCTTGCACTATCTTCTGGGATCCTTTCTATCTCTTATTTGGTCATGAACTCATCTATCCATACATTTGACAGATATTCCTTTCTTGCTCCTTCAATTTATTATGCTGACCTTCTTTGTGTCTAGGTCATATCTCCATTTGGTGCTTTTCTTGTTAAATGGTGAGAGATGTAAGGTGTATTATGCTTAATGACTTAAGCCAGATTCTAGAATGAGTAGCATGAAACAATAACCCTTCTTTTTCAAATCCTTCAGTTAGATGAAAAATAGCTTAGCATTCAACAGCTCTATATTTCTGTTCTAAGTCAGCATATTTCAGTGGCAGATAGCCGAACCTATACTCTAGTCTATGAGATGTTAAAAAAATTATATTTAAGCTTTAGGCCAGTCCTCCTGAAAACACAGTGCACTGATAACATGCCTGGCCAACATGTATCAGTAACAGGGATCCCATGAGTGGTATATAAAAATATGGTCCATACTTAGAATTACATTAGGTTACCATGCTCCAAGCCTCCTGGAATGAGCTGTTGGAATGAGGTCTAGGCTTCAAAGCCAGAGAGGAGTAAGAACTTAGGATTCTGAGGTGAACAATGAAAATGACAGAAGAATTAGAGAATAAAACTATGTGGAAAGGTTAAAAGAATTGAAATAATTCTGCCCAAAGAAGAAAGGATGGAGGGAAGAGCTAATAATTAATCAATCAAAATGCATCCAGGCAATGTGCTGTGTATTAGGGATACCAAGACATAAATGCAACTGCTCTTGCCCTCGAGGAGTTTATATTCCATATGGGGATACAACTTGTATGCATCAGGTACGGGCTCCCTTTTTAATTGGGTCAAGAAGGAAATAGTGGGATTGGCTGACCCAACAAGCTAACCACACACTTGGGGACTTTAAATAGCAGGAGAATTTCAGCATTTCTATCAAGCTGTGGAAGAGTCCAGGGGTGGAAACTTTCAGTTTGGAGGATTCTAGCCAGGCCCTTTCCAAGGACATCACCATTGGGTGAGGGAGGAGACTTTCTTTCTCTCCCCTTTTCTCTCCTCTCCCTCCATGGTATAGACCATTTTATCAAAGATACTGGACCAATAGTGGACAGTGCATCCAGAGAACACACTGAGGACGAACACCAGACAAGGACACAAACAGATATATAGATAGCCTTCCAAGGAAGGAAGAACTCTAAGAAGTGTGACAGAGGGACTGGACCTCAGAGCTCAGTAGAGATCTGTACCTAAAGGGAATTTCATGAGAACTTTTTTTTTTCATCGTCTACTTGGAGATTTCTTTTTTTAATTTATTAGTTTTTTTTAATTTTTAGTATACAGCATTCAGTTCTACATAATTTTGAGTTCCAGATTTCCTTCTCTCCCTCCCTTCCTCCCCAAGACGGCATGGAATCCCATACAGTTTCCATGTATAACTTCGCATTGAATTAATTTACACACTAGTCAAGTTATGGAGAAGAACTGCGATCAATGAAACGAATCATGCGAGAGAAGAAACAAGACCAAAAAAAAAAAACCCAACCCCAAAACAAAAACAAAAGAAAGAAAAAGAAAAAAAAGGGAGGCAGGGGAAGGCTAGCATAAAGTGTGCCTCAATCTGCATTCATAATTCATAGTTCTTTCTCTGGATGTAGATAGCATTCTCCATCGTGAGTCCTTTGGAGTTGTCTTTGTACCTTGTGTTGCTGAGAACAGCGAAGTCTGTCAGGGTTCATCCTCACAGAATCCATATATCTGTGGTTGTATATAATGTTCTCCTGGCTCTGCTCCACTCACTCAGCATTATGTCGTGTAGGTTTTTCCATGTTGTTATGAAGTCCATATCATCCCCATTTCTTATAGCACAATAGTATTCCATTACATTCATATACCATATCTTGTTCAGCCATTCCCCAATTGATGAGCATCCCTTAGATTTCCAGTTCTTAGCTACCACAAAAAGAGCCACTATAAATATTTTTGTACATATGGGTCCTTTTCCTGCTTGTGTGATTTCTTTGGGATACAACCCTAGAAGTGGTATTGCTGGGTCAAAGGGTATGAACATTTTTATGGCCCTTTGGGCGTAGTTCCAAATTACTCTCCAAAATGGCTGGATCAGCTCACAACTCCACCAGCAATGTAACAATGTTCCAATTTTCCCACATCCTCTCCAGCATTTATCATTTTCCTGTTTTGTTATTTTAGCCAATCTGACAGGAGAGATGTGGTATCTAAGAATTGTTTTGATTTGCATTTCTCTAATCAGTAGTGATCCAGAGCATTTTTTCATATGCCTATAGATATCTTTAATTTCTTCCTCTGAAAACTGCCTGTTCATATCCTTTGACCATTTCTCAATTGGGGAATGACTTGTATTCCTATATATTTGGCTCAGTTCCCTGTATGTTTTAGAAATGAGGCCTTTATCAGAGACACTAGTTGTAAAGATTTTCTCCCAATTTTCTGCTTCCCTCCTAATTTTTGTTGCATTGGCTTTTTTTGTACAAAAACATTTCAATTTAACATAATCCAAATTATCCATTTTGCATTTTGTAATGCTCTCTATCTCTTTTGGGTCATGAATTCTTTTCTTTTCCATAAATCTGATAAGTAGACTATTCCTTGCTCTCCCAAATTACTTATAGTATCAGCCTTTACTACTAAATCATGAACCCATTTTGACTTTATTTTGGTATATGGTGTAAGATATTGGTCTATGCCCACTTTCTGCCCTACCATTTTCCAATTTTCCCAACAGTTTTTGTGAAATAGTGAATTCTTAGCCCAGAAGCAGGCCTCTTTGAGTTTATCAAAGAGTAGATTGCTATAGTTGTTGACTTCTGCATCTTGTGTTCCTATCCTATTCCACTGATCCACAACTCTGTTTCTTAGCCAGTACCGGGTAGTTTTGATGACTGCTGCTCTATAGTACAGTTTAATATCTAGTATGGCTAGGCCACCTTCTCTAGCATTTCTTTTCATCAATACCTTAGATATTCTAGACCTCTTGTTCTTCCAGGTGAATTTTGTTATTATTTTGTCCAGCCCTGTAAAATAATTTTTTGGTAGTTCAATTGGTATGGCACTGAATAGATGGATTAATTTAGGTAAAATTGTCATTTTTATTATATTAGCTCGGCCTAACCATGAGCAACTGACATTTTTCCATTTATTTAGATCTGACTTTATTCGCGTGAAAAGTGTTTCATAATTATGTACATATAGGCCCTGGGTTTGTCTTGGCAGATAGACTCCCAAATATTTTATAGTGTCTACAGTAACTTTGAATGGAATTTCTCTTTCTATTCCTTGCTGTTGGGCTTTGTCAGTAATGTATAGGAATGCTGAGGATTTATGTGGGTTTATTTTATATCCTGCAACTTTGCTAAAGTTGTTTATTATTTCAAGTAGTTTTTTACTTTATTCTCTAGGATTCTCTAAGTAAATCATCATATCATCTGCAAAAAGTGATAATTTAGCTTCTTCTTTTCCTATTCTAATTCCTTCAATTTCTTTTTCTTCTCTTATTGCTACAGCTAACGTTTCTAGTACCAAATTGAATAGTAGGGGTGATAATGGACATCCTTGTTTCACCCCTGATCTTATTGGGAATGCATCTAGCTTATCCCCATTACAAATAATGCTTGTTGATGGTTTTAGGTAGATGCTATTTATAATTTTAAGGGAGGCTCCATTTATTCCTATGCTTTCTAGTGTTTTTAATAGGAATGGGTGTTGTATTTTGTCAAAGGCTTTTCCTGAATCTATTGAGATGATCATATGGTTTCTGCTAGTTTTGTTGTTGATATGGTCAATTATGCTAATAGTTTTCCTAATATTGAACCAGCCTTGCATTCCTGTAATAAATCCTACCTGGTCATAGTGTATTATTCTTGTGATAAGTTGCTGCAATCTTTTTGCTAATATTTTATTTAAAATTTTTGCATCAATATTCATTAGGGAAATTGGTCTATAATGTTCTTTCTCTGTTTTGACTCTACCTGGTTTGGGTATTAGTGCCATATTTGTGTCATAAAAAGAATTTGGTAGGACTCCTTCTTCACCTATTTTCCCAAATAGTCTACAAAGTATTGGAATTAGTTGTTCTTTAAATGTTTGATAGAATTCATATGTAAAACCATCTGGCCCTGGAGATTTTTTCCTAGGGAGTTCATTGATGGCTTGCTTAATTTCTTTTTCTGAGATGGGGTTATTTAGAAATTTTACTTCCTTTTCTGTTAACCTGGGCAATTTATGTTTTGTAGATATTCATCCATATCTCTGAGGTTGTCAAATTTATGGGCATACAATTGGGTGAAATAATTCCTAATTATTGTTTTGATTTCCTCTTCATTGGAGGTGAACTCACCCTTTTCATTTTTGATACTGGTAATTTGATTTTCTTCTTTCTTTTTTTTAATCCAATTGACCAAAGGTTTATCAACTTTATTGGTTTTTTCATAGAACCAGCTCTTTTGTTTTATTTATTAATTCAATAGTTTTCTTGGTTTCAATTTTATTAATCTGTCCGTTGATTTTCAGTATTTCTAATTTGGTATTTAATTGGGGATTTTCAATTTGCTCTTTTTCTAGCTTTTTCAACTGTATGCCCAGATCATTGATCTCCTTTTTCCCTATTTTATTCATGTAAGCATTTAGGGATATAAAACTGCTTTTGCTGCATCCCATAAGTTTTGGTATGTTGTTTCATTATTGTCATTCTCTTGAATGAACTTATTAACTGTTTCTCTGATTTGTTCTTTAGCCCACTCATTCTTTAGAATTAGATTATTTAGTTTCCAATTAATTTTTAGCTTATTTTTCCATGGTTCTTTGTTACAAGTAATTCTTATTGCATCATGGTCTGAAAAGTATGCTTTGACTACTTCTGCCTTTCTGCACTGGATTGTGAGGTTTTTATGCCCTAGTACATGATCAATTTTTGAGTATGTGCCATGTACCGCTGAGAAGAAAGTATATTCCTTTTTATACCCATTCAGTTTTCTCCAGAGGTCTATCATATCTGCCTTTTCTAAAATTCTGTTTACCTCCTTAACTTCTTTCTTATTTATTTTGAGGTTAGATTTATCAAGTTCAGAAAGGGGGAGGTTGAGGTTTCCCAATATTATAGTTGTGCTGTTTATTTCTTCCTGTAACTCACTTAACCTCTCCTCTAAGAATTTGTATGCCATACCACTTGGTACATATATGTTAAACAATGATATTGCTTCATTGTTTATGGTGCCTTTTAGCAGGATATAATGTCCTTCCTTATCTCTTTTAATTAAATCTGTCTTTACTTTTGCTTTGTCTGAGATTAGGATTGCTACACCTGCTTTTTTTACTTTAGCTGAGGCACAATATATTTTACTCCAGCTTTTTACCTTTACCCTGTGTGTATCCCCCTGTTTCAAATGTGTTTATTGTAAACAGCATATTGTAGGATTAAGTTTTTTAATCCATTCTGCTATCTGCTTCCATTTTATGGGAGAATTCATCCCATTCACGTTCACAGTTATAATTTCTATCTGTGTCTTTTTCTCCATCCTTTTTCCCCCTGTTTGTGCTTTTATTTCTCCCTTTCCCCTTCCCCCCCTCAACAAAGTTTTGCTTTTGACTGCCGCCTTCCTCAATTTACCCTCCCTCTTTATTCCCCTCCCTTATCTTACCGTTTCCCACTTTTTACTTCTCCCCTCCCTTATGACCACCCCCCTCCCTTTTTCCCCCCTTCCCCTCCTACTTCCTGTAGGACAAGTTAGATTTATATACTTATCAGGGTATATTATTCCCTTCTTGAACCAGATCAGATGACAGTAAAGCTCAAATACTTCTCTTCTCCCTCCCTTCTTTCCCTCTACTATAATATGTTTTTGTGCCTCTTCATTTGGTGTAATTTACCCTTTTCTACTATCTCCTTACCTCTTCTCTCATAGCCCTCCCTTTACATCTCTTACTTATGTTTTTTATCCTTATATCAGTTATTTTATACAGGCATTCACAATCTATGTGTATCGCTTTCAATTGTCATAATGGCTGTACTATTCTCAAGACTGACATATATACGTATTTATATAAAACATACATAAGATGATATAATCATATAAAGATGCAAGTAATTTGCCCTTATTGATTAATAAGGTTTGTGGGGGTTTTCCCCCTGTTTACCTTTTTATGTCCCTCTTGAGTTTTGTATTTGGAGATCAAATTTTCCATTGAGTTCTGGCCTTTTCATCAGGGAGATCTGGAATTCCCTTATTTCGTTGAATGTCCAACTCCTTGCCTGAAAAATTATGCTTAGCTTTGCTGAACCGAGGACCATTGATTCTTTTTATGGAGACAGGCATGATTAAAATACCAATCTGGGAGAGGACAGCAATGACACTATAGATACATCTGATACCTCAAAAGGTAATGTGAACTGGTCTCCAGCCCAAAAAGCATTGCTGGAAGAGCTAAAGGAAGATTTTAAAAACCAAATTACGGAGCTAAAAGAAGATGAAATAAAGTCCCAAAAGAATAAGATTGGTGAAATGGCTATGGAGATTCAGAATCTAAAGAGAGAAAATGACACCCTGAGAGGTAAAATCAGCCAATTGGAAAAGGAGACTCAAAAGCAAAATGAAAACACTAACTCATTCAAAATTAGAGTTGAGCACGTGGAAGCTAATGAATCTAGGAGGCACCAAGAAGAAGTAAAACAAAATATAAATAATGAAAAAATAGAAAAAAAAATGTGAAATATCTGATTGGGAAAACAACTGACCTGGAAAATAGATCCAGGAGACACAAGTTAAGAGTTATTGGTCTACCAGAAATCCTCGATGAAAAAAATAGCCTTGACAGTATCTTCGAAGAAATTATCAAAGACAACTTCCCAGAGGTCCTAGAACCAGAGGGCAAAATAGTCATTGAAAGAATTCACCGATCACACCCTAAAAGACATCCCAAGCTGAAAACACCAAGAAATATTATAGCCAAATTTCAGAACTACAAAGTCAAAGAGAAAATACTGCAAGCAGCCAAAAAGAAACAATTCAAATATCATGAAACTACAGTGAGGATCACGCAGGATCTCTCAGCTTCCACATTAAAAGACAGGAGAAATTGGAATATGATATTCCGAAGGGCAAAGGAGCTGGGACTACAACCAAGGATCAACTACCCAGCAAAGCTAAGCATAATTTTTCAAGAAAGGAGATGGAGATACATGAGAACTTTAAAAAGGGAGAAAAGGACTTCCAGTATCCAGGAGTTGTAAGTGTATTCTTTAAATATGTGTTTTGTACCTCATCACCACTGGGTATGTTTGTTGGAGAGTGCATCTTAGAACTGAGAAGGTGGTGTTTTGTACCAGTTCTTACTATACCATCTCAGTAAATCCCTTTTCTAAAAGCAAATAGAGTCAACTGATTGTTTACGAAGAGCCTACCAGTAGGGACTCAGTAGTACTAATATTAGAAACCCAGCCCTTTCAGGTTTAACCCTAGGATCCTAATGGAGTAATAGGCAGTAGTCCAATGGGGTTTGGCCCATCAGTGTGAATATAAGTTTGGAAAGTAATTCCTCAAGGAGTCCTACACAAAGGAGAAGAGAAGGGAACAAGCATGTATTAAGCACCTACTATGTGCCAGATATTCTGCTAAGTGCATAACAGGTATCTTGTATTGATCTCCATTTGGTTTGAGCACAAATAGATGGAAGTGAGGAGAGAGTATATTCCTAGCATCACTTAAATAATCACTCTAGGAATCATAAAAGGCTTTAAAGTCCTGTTACAAGAAGTTTCTCATTGCCTTATCACCAGTGAAGTTCAGATAAGAGTATAACTTACAAAATTTTATTTAAAGGGCAAGAATTTAAACTATGCCATTATTTAAAATTTATTGTATTTGTAACTTTTTAAGTACCTATGATTTAGATGCATAATATGCATGATTTAGCCCAGTAGCAAATGAATTTTTAGTAGGATATGGTTCACATGCTAGGTGGATAGCCTTCCAGTATCTCTCCTTTTCCCTCTCCCTCTCAGCAAGTTTTTAGCCTTTTCTTGAAATAAAATCTTGTTTTCAAGCACATAAGCTGTATATGAAATACCTAATAATAACAGCTAATATGATAATAGTTTAAATGGATAGGGTGATGGTCAACTCTTCTGCATTCTCTCCCAGGAAAAAAATTTCTTTAAAAGATACTTGAAGCTTTCACATCACTGGAGAATAAGGGACCATGTAAAAATCTCCCTTTCTGGGATATTTAAAAATAGAAGTTGACCTCTTGAGGGTGCTTATCCTGAAGACAGCCGGAACCAGTTGTAGGCTTCATAAACAAAGAGGGATATAGAGAGCTTGGAGAAGATCCCTGGGCAAGTATGCATCAAAGAAATCAAAATGAAAAAGAACCAGATTTACAAAAATATTGCAGTTCCTATAGCAAAGAATTGGAAACTTTGAAGGTATGTATCAATTGGGGAATGGCTGAATAAATTATGATGTATGAATGTAGTGGAAATGACAAAAGGGATGGTTTTAGAGAAACCTGAGAAAACGTATATGTGCTAATTCAGAGTGAAGTGAGCTGAACTAGGAGAAATATGTAGAAAAAACATTGTTTAAAAAAAAAAAACTTTGGAAGATAATAACTCCGATCAGTTCAGTGGACCCTATGGGACTGATGAGGAAGCCTTCTACCCACCTCCTGCCAGAGAGAGGATTGACTCAAGGGGGAAAATGAGGTATACATTTTTGAACATGGCCAATGTGGAATTTGTTTTGCTCGACTATGCATATCTGTTACAAGGGTTTTGCTTTTCTTTTTTCCTTTTTCCCAATTTGTGGGTAGGAAGGTAGATAGGAGAAGGGGCTAGCAATAGGGTTGCCCCCAAAAAAAGAAAAAAAGAAAGAATCCTTGAAGTATTTTTTTAAAGCGCAGAAGGAAACACAGACAAGGACAACTTTAAAAGTTAAATGTTGAACTTATTACACTGGAGAGGAAAAGCAAGGCACATGTAATAGAGATTCTCAGCTTCATGTATGATCATTTTTAGTGTTCACATTGTGTGTGTCAGTGCTCATTTTGTTTGGTATTTATTAAGTTCAGAATAAAGGAAATACATTGTTTTTAAAAGTTCACAAAACAAAGAATCATCCAAAGTGCCAGAACTTTCTTTGCTAGTAACTGGGTAAAGTTCTCAGGTTTAATCTCAGGGGAATACATTGGACTATGTAATTCCCAAATACTGCTGAAGGAAAGGGGGTGTAGCTGGCAGGAATGGAATCTCTGGGGAAGGGGAAAGATAATGTGTTTGCTTTGGGATGTTCAGGGTCTGGTTAGACAGACCTCCAAATAGATAGAAATGCCCTGTTGGGAGGTGGGAAAATGCAGGCCTGGAATGTATGTCAGGGCTAGAACTGTAGAAGGAAATAGTTCAAACTGTAGGAGTCAGTGAGATTGTGGGAGGAATGTGTACCTAGAGGTAGAGAAGGCCAAGGACAGAGCCTTGGTAGGTATCCACAGTTACTGGATGGGGTGGTGGGACAGGAAGGAAGGGGAGCCAGTAAAAGAGGCAAGAACGAGAAGAGGGTCTCATTCTTTGTAATCCTACAATCTTGGCTCTTTGTTGTTTTTTTCCATTCGCATTGTGGTTGTAGCCCATGTGTCTGTTGTTTTCTTGGCATAAGGGGAGCATTTTAAGAAGGAGGGGTAGTCAGTGTTCTCAAATGCCACAGGAGGAAAGAGCCCTGGGAACAAACATTGGATTTAGCAAAGGGAAGTCGTTGGTGGTCAGTGCAGCGATGAGGACAGGAGCCTGATGGCAGAAGGTTGAAAAGGGAATCGGGTACATGGTGGGCAGAGATCAAGGGTCAGAGGAGTTTGCTAGAAAGTGGAAGGAGAGAGATTGATAAGTAACTAATCATGGCAATAAGATCACGTGAGGGCTTTTAATTAAAAAAAAAACAGAAGCATGTTTGTAGGCAGAAGAGGGAGAACTCATGGAGTATCACAATCCCATGACTACTGCTGGCCACCCCTTCCTTGGGAAAGGGAACTGAGTTAAAAGATGTTCTGAAAAACTGTTGTGAAAACACATCGTCAATGATCAGAGTCATCGTCTTTCAGAGTTTTTCTTAACAATGCTTGATGTATGTATCTGGAGGGGAAGGCCCTCTTCACCTCCATCCTAGACTATTGCAGTAGCTTGCTGATTGGTTCCCCTGCCTTGTCTCTCCCAACCCCAATATAACCCCTGCTTGTCTGTCAAGTTGATCTTCCTATAAAGTTCAGGTCTGGCCACACCACCCTCCACCAATCAGTCAACTCCAGTGCCTCCCTCTTGCTCCCAGGATCAAATATAAAAAGGGCTTGTAAATCCCTTTATAACCTGGACCCTTCCTACCTTTCCAATATTCTTATATCTTACTTAACTCCCCCTGAAGAGTTTTGACAGGATTGAGGACACGTTCTGGCTATCCCTTCACATCACCTTACTTCTTGGTCTTCTGATGCCACTGAGTGGCATAACCACCCCTAGGCCTCCTCCCTCCAAGTCCTGTTGTCATGGTACCCTTATCACAAGTAGTTTTTCTTCCTTTGCACGTGGGCTGAGGATCAGACTGCCCCCTCTTCTCATATGACTTCACAGAAGGTCATACTGATCTCTGTAGGAGGGCCATTTAATTCTCCCAGTTTTTTTTTTTTTGGCTGATTGCAGCTTGGAGATTTTTTTTTCTTTCATTTTTATTTTGAATTCCAAGTTTTCTCCTTTCCCCACTCATTGAGAAGGCAAGAAATTCGAATCCTATTACACATGTGAAGTTGTGCAAGACATATTTCTGCTTTAGCCATGTTAGCTTGGAGCTTTCTTTAAAAACTTTCTCTTGCGTGACCCAAGGGCAGGAAAAGACCCTGAAGATTATCTGCAGGGTGTAGCCCCAGATATGGACCTTTGACCTTGCACATGTTGCAATAAAGAGAGTGTGAGAATGGGACGTTTGTTAGTCCTTGGAATTAGGAGTTTAAGGACCGACAGAACAATAAACTTACAAAGTCTTTGGAGCAAAATATTTGATAAGAGAAATTAAATCATTTATGATTAATACTAACATTAATGATACTTCAAACATTACCGTTTAAGGTTTACAAAATGCTTTCCTTCAAACAACCTCTAATGGTAGTTTGAATGGGCATTATCATCCCCACTCTACAGATGAGGAAACCGAACAGTGAGAGATTAGTTTGTTTAAGACTACTACAAAACTGTTAAGAATTGGAACCAGAATTAAAACCCACATCTCCAGGGTCCTAGAATTTGAAGTAGATATGTAATAGGAATTGAATCCAAGAAAGGAATGGATGTGGTCTAAAATTTTGTGATAAAACTCTGTAACTTCAGGACAATTAGGTAGCATAGGAAATAAAGCATTGGCCAGGGAGTCAGAAGGACCTGAGTTCAAATCCAGTCTCAGACACTTATTAATTATGTGATCCTGGGAAAGTCATTTAACACTGCCTCCAAAAGCAAAAGAACAAAAGCAAAAGAAAAAAACCCTCTATAACCAGTGAAGTTAAATCATCAAATAAGCTTATGAAGTGAAGAATAAAGTCTTTTATAAATACCTTGGTATTTAACAAAATGGACCCAAAGTAACAGACAAGTTGACAAAGGAGGCGTTTGCCCTTTGCATTTTTTTTCAGGTTCTTTTGAAGCTCTGCTACATTTAACTTTGGCATCTTTAGTATCCATCAGCAGTCAGCTAACATTTATTAGGCACCCGCAACCCACCAGGCATTGTCCTGAGCATCAGGGACACAAAGAAACGCAGAAAACAAAAAAACAGAACCCAACCAAAGAATAACTCCCCCCATCAAAACAAAAAATCTAGCCCTTGCTGTCATGGAGCTCACTGTCTAATAGGGGAGACAGCAGGCAAAGAGCTATGATTGAATAAGATGGGAAGAGGATAAATTGGGGGTGATCTCAGAGTGAAGGCTGTCAGATTAAGGAGGACTGGGAAAGGCTTCTTGTAGAGAAGGTGCAACTTGAGCTGACACTTCACAGCTGAGCTGAGGGTTATCTAGAACAGGGGTGGGGTGGGGGGATGAGACTTGAGGTAGAGAGACCAGCAGGCTATTGCAGTATCCAGGCTTGAGGCGATCTGAGTCTGCACAGGGGTTATGGCAATGTCTGAGGTGAGAAAATGACAGGACTTGACCCCTGGTTGGATATGGGGAGAAGAGAGTAGCTAGAAGAAGGTGTCAAGTGATGAACACCGGGAAAAGGCTGCTGGAGAGAGGATTGTGACCTTGGAGAGAGCAGGTGGTGGGAATGGAAGCCATACTGTCAGGGACTAAGAAGTGAGTGGGAAATGAGGGAGTGGAGACAATGAGTATAGACAGCTTTTTATTTTTTAGGAGTTTGAGAATAAGAGTAGAAATGCAGGACATTAGCTTGAGGGGATGAGAGAGTCTGGGGAAGGTTTCTTAAAGGATGGGGGAGATCTGGGGATGTTCTTAAGGTAACAGGAAAGAAGCCAGATTGGAAAGGTTGAAAATCAGGTGAGGAGAGGGGCTGATTGACAGAGTAAACTCCTGGAGGGGACAGAAGGTGATGGTTTGAGTGACACATTTGAAATTCATAATTTTTAGTCTGGCATTCAAGGCTTTCCACAGTCTGGTACATCTCTATCTTTCCACCTTATCTTATATAACTGCATTTGTAATAATAGCTAGTGTTTTTGTAGTGCTTTACAATGTGCTTTACAAATATTGTCTCATTTGATCTTCATAACAACTCCAGGAGGTAGGTGATATTTTTATCCCTAATGGAGAAACTGAGACAGACAGGTTAAGTGACTTGCCCAGGGTCACACAAGTGTCTGGGATGGGATTTTAATTCACTTGTTTCTGACTCCAAGCCCAGTGCTCTATCTACTATGCCTCCTAACTGTCTCTATGTGTTCTGTATTCCAGACCAACCAGAGTACTACTTGTCACTGTTCCCTTGAGCACATTCAGCACAGTCTTATTCGTGGTGTGTCTTTGTCCCTGCTGTTCCCATTCATGGAATGACTTTCTCAGTTTGCCTGTCAGATTCCCTCTCATTCTTTAAAGTCCAACTTAAGTGCTCTTTCTTCTATAAAGCCTTCTTCATATAAGATCTGGAGCAGTGTGTGTGGGTTTTTTTATCCTTCTTGTACACTTACCATGTATTATTTTGATCACAGTTTTTCATTTCATCATGAGATATGACAGGAAAACTCCATTAGACAGAAACCAGATCTCATCTTAACTGAATGTCTCCCAGGCCTAAAACATATGATCTATACATATTCAGTTGTTGAATTGGGGAAGAAAGCATATTATTCTTAATGCTTAAAGGCCTGATTCTAGCATGAATAGGATGAAACCCTACCCCTTCCCTTTCACCTTCTTTGGTTAGATAAGACATTCCTTATCACTCACTGGTTTTGCATTTCTTTCCTAAGTCAACACAGTGGAATAGTCCATGGCCAAATCCAAATGTTTGCTCTATGAGGTCAAAAGGGTTTGTCCTTAAAGTTCAAGTTTGTTCCAAGTTAGACACAGGGCAAAGGTAACATGTTTAGTTATCATCCTGGGGAATGGTGAATTGGAAGATCATTTACCTGTAGGAAGTAATCTACATACATTCACTTCTTGAATTGGACTGGGGAAGAAAATATATTTTTCTTTTTTTTAATGAAAAAACATTTATTGAATTCCTATTCCTCTTAAGTTCCAAGTGCTATGCTCAGTACTGGGGATGGATGACAACTACAGAAAGACAGTCTATGGTCAAGTTCACATTTTGGGTGGGGGTGGAGGGGTGGGGAAGAGACAACATGTTATCAGAGAGCTCAGTTGCTGGGTAAATGGAAAGACTTTTAAAAGTTCTAAGTCCTAAAAGTCATAAGAATGCACCAGAGGGGCAGATTGCATGATCCAGACAGGCATCTTTAGATAGCCATCTGGATTAGTTTATAGGTAGTTTGGGGTAAGAGTTGAGCAAGTCAGAGTTTAGTTGGATCTGAGAGAGATGAGGAAATCTGCCTTTCTCTTACTAGTAGTACAAGTGAATAATTTCTACAGTTGTTTATGGTACGTTTATAGTATAGAATATAGTATTTTGTTCATATTATTAAAGAAAAATTAAAGTAGAAAAACAAAGATAGCTATGGAAGACAGCTACAACACAAGGCGGGGGTGGGGGGAAGGATAAAGAAACTGATTTGGAAATTATATTGCAGGATTAAAGAGAGTGACGCTTTAAATTTCGCCATTTGCAAAGTATTGATTGAGTCTTCTCACTTCTTTCTAGTTGCTTTTCTGGCTAATCTTTGAGCTTCAGCATTACCTTCATCTTTCAAATGAGCAGGTACATACTTCCACTCAACATTCACGTTCCGAGTCATATTATCCAGCTCAGTGAATTGGTCTTTGTGGACAACATCTTTATTTTCACTTGTTTTCCAGCCATTTTGTTTCCAGTTGGGAATCCATTCATTCATACTTTTGGTGATAAGTTGATTATCTGTGTACACAATAAGTCTGTCCTTATTTTGGGCCTTTGCTTGCTCAGTCATTTTGGTAGCTGCTTCAAATGATGCTCTTTGGTTTGTCTGCTGTCCAGGATGTGTACCACTTCTGTTTATATCATGGTCTGGTCCCCAGTAGACACCAATACCTCCTTGCCCTCCTTCTCTTTTATTATTTTTGCAGGCACTCCTCTTATATTATTTTTTGAGGCCAAATCTCAACACACATACACACAGTGTTAGGGTCTGATGCCTGGTAAGATTGCCTGTATAGACTTTCAGAGCCTCTAGTCCACCAGCCATAGTCATAGCTCCTTGGATTGTGTTTCCAATTCATCTCCAGTCTCTCCAAAGGGTTAGTGAAAAAAAGAAAATGAGTCCGACCTTCAGAGATTGTGCCAAAATATATTATCCTTAATGCTTAAAGGCCTGATTCTAGCATGAGTAGCATGGAATACTATCCCTTGTCTTTCACCTTCTTCATTTAGATAAGACATTCCTTATCATTCACTGATTTTGCATTTCTTTCCCAAGTCAACACAGTGGAGTAGTCTCTGGCCAAATCCAGTAGTTTGCTCTATGAGGTCAAAAGGGTTTGTGCTTAAAGTTCAAGTTAGTCCCTCTCAAGATTTGACACAAGGCATAGATAATGTGCTTAGTCATCATTCATCAATAAGTGGGATCCTAGGAATGGTGTATAGGAAGATGGATGACAGGTTGAAATTAGTCATTCTTTATTTTTTTTTGAGGGTGGAAGACAGGGTAGTTGGGGTTAAGTGACTTGCCCAAGGTCACCCAGCTAGTAAGTGTGTCAACTTTCTGAGGCCAGATTTGAACTCAGGTCTTCCTGACTCCAGGGCCGGTGCTCTACTCACTTCACTACCTCGCTGCTCCTGAAGTTAGTCATTCTACCATTATACTCAATACTTTCCAAGATGTTTGTTCCAATCTAAAGTCCCATCAACATTGGGTGAGGGAATTTATGGTTGTGAGGCCCCAATCCCTATCAGATTTGATGTTTTTGCCATTCTGATGGACTTAAAATGGTATCTTGAGGTTGCCTTGATTTTATTTTCTTTGATTCATAGGGAGCTTGATTGACTTTTCACATTATCATTAGCAGCTTGTATTTAGAAATTTTACTGACTAAAGGCATGTGATTCTTGAAGAATGATTTTGAAAGAACGAATGGGGCCTGGCCTAAATATAATATTGTAAGAACAAGAGGTCGTAGAGAGGCCACTTCTTTAATCATGACCAAGCTGGGAAAGAATGAAAACTAGTCAAGATTGGGATTAGGGAAAATGAGTTGTGGTCTCATATCCTAAAATGTATAAAAGAGGCGTGAAATAGAATTTGAGATCTTTTTCCTTGAGAAAGATCTTTTGCATTTCATGTTGTATACCAAGTACAACAGCAATGTGTAGGCTTTTTGTCGAGCTGCTCAAAGAGCTGGCTTGAAAGCCTGTGTATCAAAAGCTGAGGTATTTTGGAATAGAGCTGGAAGGAGCTTTAGAGGTTCTTGAGTTCAGCTCTCTCAACTTACAGATGAAGAAGAACGCCCACAGAGGTTAAATGACTTGCCCACGATCAGATGTGTCATTAATAGAGGATTGTGAATTTAAACTCTCATCCCCCAACTCCAAATCCAGCTGTCTTGCTACTGTACCAAACCATCTCCTGTTTCAGAGGCCTAGAAAAGTTCTTTTGGAGAGTAGTTTAGATTTCTGTGTAAAGGGGTCAGCACTCGTCTCCAGAAAGACTGTTTATTCTTCCTGAATTCTTGGAGGAAGACTGGGGGAACCCTTCAACACTAAGGGGTCAGCAATACAACTCTGATTTACTGAAAGGTTGGGCTTCTACTTGAACCCTGAGGGAATCACAACCCCCTGGCAAGATTAGGGGTCCCTTGTTTTATACGGAGGTGATAAACTCCTAACTCAACAAAGAGCTAGTCTCTTATCTTGGGGACTCAGCTTTCCAGTAGTGTTTAAGCAGCCTTGTTAAGGAAGCATCTTTAGAATGATCAAGGGCCTCAAACTTTGAAGAACTCCTTCTGGAATCCACCTGCTAAATTTTAAGCAAATTATATGTTAAGCCCCAGTGTAAGGCAAGAACATTCTTCCCAAGTTCACCGTCTAGTCTATCTCTAGAAATGCTTGTTGACTGATTTATTGATTGATTATTAGGTTATTTCCTCTGGCTTCTTTTCTCTAGCAGATTTATTTCAATGCCTCTTAACTTTTCCACATAGGTTCTATTTTCTAATTCTTTCCTCATTTTCTTTGTTTACTTCAGGATTCTCTCTAAAGTCTCCTCATTGATCGTAAAAAAAGGGAAAAGGACCCATGTGTACAAAATATTTATAGCAGCTATTTTTGTGGTGGCAAAGAATTGGAAATTAAGGGGAAGCCCATCAGCTGAGGAATGGCTGAACGAGCTGTGGCTTATGAATGTAATGGAATACTATTATTCTGTAGGAAATGATTGTTAGTAGGCGGATTTCAGAAAAACCTGGAAGGACTTACATAAACTGATGCTGAATGAAGTGAGCAGAACCTACACATGTTATAACAGCAACACTGTGTGATGACCAACTTTGATAGACTTAGCTCCTCTCAGCATTATAATGATCTAAGACAATTCTAAAAGACTCATGATGGAAAATTCCATCCACATCCAGAGAAAGAGCTATGAAGTCTGTATGCAGATCACAGCATACTATTTCTCTTTTTTTGTTTGTTTATTTTCTCTATCTTGTGGTTTTTCTTTCACAACATGACTAATGTGGAAATATGTTTAATATGCTTGTACATGTATAGCCTATATCAGATAGAATGCTGTCTTGGGGAGGGGGGTGAGGGAGGAGTGGGGGAAATTTGGAACTCAAAATCTTATAAAAGTGAATGTTGAAAACTAAAAATAAATTTTAAAAAATCTCCTCATTCCTCTCTGGTGTTGAAGCCCAGGCCAGGAAAAAGTTCACTCTCAGAAGCCCACAATGTGAGAAGTAATGACTAACTTCAACCTGTCATCTATCTTCCTATACACCATACCTGGGATGCCAGTTGCTGATGCATGATGACTAAGCATATTATCTGTGTCCTTTGTGTAATCTTGAGAGGACGAACTTGAACATTAAACACAAATTCTTTTCACCTCATAAAGCAAACTGTCAGTTCCCCAGAAGAGAAAGGGGATCAGGCTTTCAGCAGGTGCAGTGAGTATTCTAGTTCATCTATTTCTCCTATAATTTTTAATATCTTCTTTTGTGCTTATTATAGATTTATTTGTTGGATTTCTAATTTTTGCATATATATTTAGTTTATTAATCCTCTCCTTTTATATTGTGTTAATGTATGTTTTTAGGTATATAATTCTCCCCTCCCTGCAGGACTTCTTTATCTGCATCTCAGAAATTTTGTTATTTCATTATTATAATTTTCTTTGGCATACTTTTTGTTTCTTGGTTTGTTCTTTGATCCCTCATTATTGAGGATTTCATTGTTAGTCTTCATTTGGTTCATATCTTTTGTTTGTGCTCTCTGAACTGATTGCTGTTTCTCTTGCATTACTGTCTGTAAATGTCTTTTTTACATTTATTTGCCATACCTCTGCCCTAATGCCTGGTCAATTTTTGTGAAAAATTTAATGTGTTCTTGAGAAATAGACACACACACACAAACACACACACACACACAAACACACACACAAACACACACTTAGCGATACTGTTTAGAAAATTCCATAAGTCTCTTAACTCTAGTTTCTCAAACAATTTGTTCAATTTCATATTTTCCTCTTTGTGTATCTTTCATTAATATTTGTCTGAAACTGAGAGAGGGTTGTTAAAGTCTCCTGCAATTATTGTATTACTGTATATATCTCATGTAATTCAGTTAATTTTTCCTTAACTAGAGGAAATACTAAGTAAGGCATTTAGAGCATACAAGTTTGATATTGTTTTGTTGTCTGTGGTTCCTTTCAGCATAATGTAGTTCCCTAATTTATCTCTACGTTGTGAATTTTTATTTTTGCTTTTTCTAATAGAATGATTGTGGCTCCTGCTTTTTTGGATTCACCTAATAAATAGCAAACTTTGTTCCAGCCGCTACATTTAGGTATGTTTCTTGTAAGCAACAGATTGTGTTTTACTTTCCTATGTAATTGAAGAGCTTTTCCCAGTTACTTGCAAAATTTGTTGTTTGTCATTGGAATTGTTAAATTCAAGCACTACATGTCTTGAAGGTTACAGTACAGGTTTTTTATTTATTCTGGAGGCAACTTGTACATTCTTTTAATTGACAGTGTGTTTTCTCTGTTCAGAAGTTCCGGGCAGTTTTCTATCTTTTTTTTTTTGCATTATATTGTTAAGGTTTTTGATCTGTCATGTTCCATCTGGAAGAGCTGTAAGTTGTCTTTATCCATCTTCTCTTCAAGATCAATACATTTTGCTTGTACTTATCCCTTCCATATCTCAACTTTCCCCATCACGGTTTTGACATATCTCAGGGTCGCCATAAGAAGTAAAATGGGTGGGGCAGCTAGGTGGCATAGTGAGTAGAGCACCAGCTCTGGAGTCAGGAGGACCTGAGTTCAAATGTGGCCTCAGACACTTGACATACTAGCTGTGTCACCTTGGGCAAGTCACTTAACCCCAATTGCCCTATCTTCTCCTCTCCAAAAAAAAGAAAAAGAAAAAGAAATAAAATGGGAATTTGTGGCGAGTTTTGTGGAAGCCAAAGACGATACAAGAAGGCCTGCAGATGACACAGAAAAAGCTTAGAAACTCAGAAATGCAAGAAATATATGTATGATATTGTATAATATCTTTTAATACCATAATGATTCAGACTTCTTCTCTGATACAAAGGGAGGGCCAAAAAACTTTATGTGGATTTTCCAGATATTGGAGGCGCTGAGCTCGTAGCCGCACCACAATGCTGAAAGGATAACTATATAAATATCATGTTTTATTTTAATGTTATTGCTTTTTGTTCCTCTTCATCCAGGTTGTTCTTCCTTTCTGTGTATTTGTATTCCCAGTCATTAGTTCTCTTTTGTTTCTTTGGCGAGATTTGCCTTTGTGGATTCAAGTTGGTTTTTTTTTTTATTTTGCCATTTGTTTTTACTGTGTGGTCCATAAATTCTCCTTTCACAGTTCTTATTTCTCCCTCAAACCATTTGGGAACCTCCCACTATGATTTCATGCTCTCTTGGGAATCTGCAGGATCCCCTGCTCCTTCAGGTGTCAATTCATTTTCGTTTGTCTTATTCAGAGGTGTTCAGGCTCATTTATATGATCTAGAGACCATAGTCCCCTCTGTAATTAATATCTTCTCTGTTGGTTTATCTGCTTTGTGCTCAATATTTTTAACTGAACTTTCTTCCTCCTAAATTCTTTGGGAATTGGAATTTCAGTCTTTTCCCCTCAAATTTCCTCATCACATACTTTCTTATTCCTTCTTTGATGGTATTTTCCCTGAAGGCTAGACCTCAAATCTATCCCAGTCTCCTCCCACCCTGGGGAGTTCATTTTTCTCTCACCTCAATCTCTGAGCCAAATGGCAGACAGCACTAGCTTCAGCTGGATGCCATCTCTCTGTCCTTCAGCCCTGGTGGAGCCCCACACATGCTAGTTGCAGTTCCCTTGCTTCCTTAGTGCTCTGGCTGGCTGGGTACTGCTACAGCACAGTGCGATTCTGTGCAGCCATCCCAGATAGAGCAAATGTTCTTCTTGCTTGCACCTCTCCCTCCACAGCAGAGGGTTGAAGGACTCGGGGTGGGGTGGGGGAAGTAGCATTTAATTCTCTTCTTTATTGCTGTGGAATGGTAGAATGAGGGCAGGTGGGGGAGGCAGTTAGCTAACATAGACTACAGTAACATGAAGAAACTTGCTGAGTGGGTCCCAGAGCACAAGTTGACAGACTGGGTTGTGCCCTGCTACCAGAGCATATATGTGTGCTTGTGGGAGACAGGGTGCTGAGTAAGTAGATTAGAAATTGGCCTTTTCTGCTATTAGTGCATCTGGTTGTTGCCTTGTTAGGGTTCTTGGTGTCTTAGGCTGCAACTGCATTATCTTCTGTGCATAGTTCTTTACTGTGGAAAGGTTTGAGAGCTCATGAAGATTGGAGAAAATGTCTTATCTGTCATCTTGTTGGTCATGTGACTTGGAATATACCTTCCAATGTGTATCCCTGTCCAAGCTATGAACGAACCAGAACGAACTGAGCCATAACTAGTAATTTTGGTACCCAGCATATGCAGAATGAAGACTTCCAGGGCAAGCATCCTCAAATTGACTTTGTAATTTGTAATCAGTTTTGGAAAATGATTTTTTTAAACTGACTTGTGATTTTATCTGCGTAGAGAGTTCCTGGTGAGGGACTTCCCCTATCAAAGCAGGTGTCCTCTTCTTGGAATCTTATTGTCTTAAAGAAATGCCTAGAGCATTGAAAGATTCAGTGACTTGCCCAGGGTCACATAGGATGACTGAGAGGCATGACCTGAGCTCAGATCTTTCTGGCTCCAGGATTGCCCATCATACAAGAAGTGACCAGGCATTGGATTTCAGGAGTTTAGGGAACTCTCAGGAGGATGAAACTCCTTCTAAGGCAGGTCAGTACCTTCTCTGCCATTTATGGTCTTAGAGATTTGCCTAGAATAATTTAGAGATTAAGTGGCTGGCCCAGGGTCTTAGAGTCAGTAGGACTTGAACCATGCCTTTCTGGCCCCAAGGCCAGCTTTCTAATCACTACCCACATTGCCTCTCCAAGAGCCTTGAGTACACAAAGTAATTGTCACTAATTTAGTTGAACTTGGGGGGAAGACTCTGGTACTAGCCCTAAAGGTGAAAGATCCTGGGAGATCTTAAGGCCACTTCTGGGGAGCTTGCTCTTGGGGAAGCAGTTAGGAATGGAGAACAGGGTGGAGCTATATTCAGAAGGAGCTAATCTGGAGTCCCAGCTTTACAATGCTGACCAATTATTTTTTACCAACTAGATGTAACTCTTGCTTGTTTCGACATTGCTGAAATGTGCTGCTCAGATGTAAATGGCACAGATTTGAAATTTGTTCAGTCTTCTAGAATCATTATTTAATTATTTTGCCTTCTAAATTTCATTGCCTTGAAAAAAGCCCTAGTCACCACACCCTAGTTAGAGCTCCATGAGGGAATGCTTTTTTTTTTTAATCATCAACACAAATTTTATGGAATAGAACAATGTCTTAAATGAAAAAAAAAACCACAATAATGTCTTGGATGAAATCATCTGGATTAATGAAATTTACTCTAAGGGATCATAGGAGCTCATCAAGTCCAACTCCTTCATTTTAGTGTTAAGGAAAGTGAGCCCCAGAGAATTTTTTGCTGTGGTCAAGATTATACAGGTGTTAAATATCAGAGGTGGGATTCAAACCCATTCCCTCCAATTGCCAATCCAGGATTCATTTGTCTAGGCGTCTAAAAACAAGAATTTCCACCAATTAGGAAAGGTATGAGTTACGTGTTGACCAGACCAACATAACATTTATATTTTGGGGGAGGGATCCTAATGGAAAGAACAAATGAGCCTCTTTAGAACACTTGGCTTTTGGAGGGTGTTGGAAAGCTGTGTGAACAAGTGAATTACAGACATTTGTGTTTTAGTTCATGGAGTTGTGTTATTTTGAACCTTATCAGCATAATAGTGAACATTCCCATATGGGAGTTTACTACAGTTTCATAAGTGCCTTCAGGTCCATTCCCAAGAAGTAAATGTGAAGCATTGGTTTTACTTGCTCTAAAGTGACCAGAAAAATATTGTCCAAAATAAAAATGAAAATCACCCCTTTTCTCTTCATCCGGAGGAGCAACTAGGTGATTCAGTGGATAGAGAGGGCCAGGCCTGGAGTCAGGAAGACCTGAGTTTGAATGTGGCTTCAGAAATTTACTAGCTGTGTGACCCTGGGCAAGTCACCTAACCCTATTTGCCTCAGTTTCCTCCAAAATAAGATGGAGAAGGAAACGGCAAACCACTCGAGTATCTTTGCCAAGAAAACCCCAAATGGGGTCACAAAGAGTCAGACACGACTGAAACAACTGAACAACAGACCTCATCTGGGACACTGAGTGACTTGATGTGCGGATATGTTTAGTACAAAAGGGAGTTGGATGTGTTTTGCAGTAGCTGCTGTTGGTCTGTTGTCTCCCAGTCTAAGAAAGCGCAAGGCAAAGGAGGCCAGTCAGTTCCCAGGCCCTGTGGCACAAGAAAAATTGTTGGTAGTCCTTTTTCCTTCTTTAACAAACAAAACTTGGAGGGACCCTCCCCAATTGTCACTGTCAAAGCCTCAGAAAGATGAAGAAGGAAAGTCCCTTCAGCCAGGACCAACCCCAAAAGGCCGCATCTGGAGCTCAGCCAAGGGGGCGGGACCTCCCAAGAAAGGGGGGCGGAACAAGGCCGGGTTTAGAATTCCCTCACTTTGTCTCTTTGGGGGAAATCTAAAGCACTAGCCCTGATTGAAAAGGATTAAAATCCTTTCTTATTAGAGAAGCTGCCACATCTACTTTGGGTATTTACTTTCAGAAAGACATCTCTCATTTCTTTTGCTTTACCTGGTTTTTCAGTATTCTCACAGTTCCTTGGAGCTATTTGGGCATGCTGAAAAAGAGACAGTATTACCTAGCTGTAGTAGAGGGCTGACTACTAGGTTCTGAGAGATGGGAAGGAGGTAAGTGAAAACAGCCTGTGAAGATGCAGCTTTTGAACCTCTCTGGGGCATTGCTCTGAGCTGATGCTCCTTCCAGCACCCCAAGGCCACCCCCTTGCATGTGATGTAATGCTGGGAGGGAGAAAAGAAGGAAGTAGGATAGTTTGTGGATGATGTCAGTTGGAAAAATGAACTAGGACGGTGATCCCGATAAGTGATACCATCATAGAGTGTTAGACTTGGAGTCAGGAAGAATGAGCTTCACATCCTATCCCCCACCTCCCAACCCACTTACAAGCCGAGTCACCCTAAGCAAGTCACTTAACTTCTTTGAGATTCAGTTTATTCACCTGTAAAATGGTACAGTAATATCCCCTTACCTTAGAGGGTAGGTATAAGGACCCAAAGAAACAATCTATGTAAAGTGAGATAATATATGTACAGGGATTTACAAACCCTTAGGACAGCTAGGTGGTGCAGTGGGTAGAGTGCTGGGCCTGGAGTCAGGAAGACTCATTTTTGTGAGTTCAAATATGTCCTCAGACACTTACTAGCTGTGTGATTCTGGGAAAGTCACTTAACCCTGCTTGCCTCAGTTTCCTCATCTGTAAAATAAAATGGAGAAGGAAATAGCAAAGCACTCCAGGAAACTTTGCTGAGAAAACTCCTAATGGGGTGTTTCAACAACCTGGCTAGCAGCTTCTATGGGGGTATAAGATTCACCCACAGCCAGCACCCAGAAAGCTGCCAGCATCACAGTTTCTTTCAATCTGCTTAATTAAGGAAAGCAAGGTGAAGGGGTTGACAAGCTTACTTTTAATTCAAATATCATTCAGTTAGTTCAGGGGAAAAAACCAGCACCCTGAACTTCAAAACAAAATGCAAACAAATTACAGACATCAACAGATTTTGTCTGATTCAAGTCCCAACAGATAGTTACCAGAGTTCAACAAAGTTTCAACATCCAGGTTTACAAGCTGGAGGGCTCGTTAACTACAGCTGCCCAGCATCTCCTCATCAACACCATCTCTAGAGCCCCGCACAAATGGCTCTGTCCTCCCTTCTTATAGGGCTTCAGACATCAAACATCATCTGAATCACCAGAGCTCAGGCTCTGGTGATTGGTTCTTGAGTTGGCCCCTCCCCTTAGGACCCTGAGAGGTTCATATCCACATGGATTACATTAACACCTAATGGGGTTTGGGCCTGGGGCTTAGGACCTAGTAAATCTCACTGAGATAAATTGAGTCACTCAAAGAAAACAAAGGCCATTCTGGTTACATGGGGTCACAAAGCGTTGGATACAACTAAACAACAAAGTGATTTATAAATGCTATGATTATTATCATTTGGTGTCAGCTGTTGTTACTTACTCTTACTGCCTTTGTGGTCTTGGACAAGTCATTCAACTTCTGGGCTGTGTTTTTGTCAAATGACAAATGATGGGGTTGGACTGGATGACCTCTAAGGTTCCCTTGTGCTTTGATTCTTTGATTTTATGAAATTACATATTACAAGTTTTATCCTTCTCGTTGTAGTGATGAGAAAACTTAAAGAGGTTAAGTGACTTCCCCCTAGTCTCTCAGTAACTATCTGAGGTAGGACGCAGATGGGTCTTCTAAGTCCTAATTTAATGCACTCACCCTTCAGTGGTCAGCGACATGCTGAAGGGCCCCTGATAGACAGCAGAGCCAGGGCTTGGATCTAAGTCTTCTGACTCCAAATCTAGTGTTTTCCCCACTCTGCCACAATACCTCTGCTCTCACTACCAAAATGGCGGGAGGGTTTTAGACTGGAGAAAAGCAGGATGTTATAGTCTTTTGTCCTCACACCCAGGCACAGGCTCTGCGACAAATGGTAGGCTATCCTGCTGTCTATTACGTACCCTCTTTGAGGAACCCAGAGGGCCAATACCAACTGTCTGTGGTTTCTCCCTGTTTTTGATCTTCCTGAAATCACAGAATTTCAGAGTTGGGAAGGAACCTCAAAGGCCACCAGCCCATCCCAAAGGAGAATGAACAAGTGGCTGTCTGGCTTCCCCGTGAAAACCTTTTGTGAGGAGAAATCCAAGTGCCGAATTGGGTGTCACAGGTCCTGAGTTCAGATTCTGGTTCTGCCATGAGAACATTGTACACAGTAACAGCTGCATTGTGTGATGACCAGCTTTGATAGATGTCACTCTTCTCAGCAGTACAGTGATCTAAGACAATTCGAAAAGACACATAATAGAAAATGCTATCCATATCCAGAGAAGGAACTATGGAGTCTGAATGCAAATTGAAGCATAACTATTTTCTCTCTTTTTTTTCTTTCTCATGGTTTTTCCCTTTTGTTCTGATTTTTCTTTCACAACATGAATAATGTGGAAATATGTTTAATATGATTATATATATATATATATATATATATATATATATATACATACATACTCTTCATACTCTCCAGCTTTCTGGACATTTCCTTCTTGTAATGTAGCACCAAGAACTGAACATAGTACTCCACCAGAGGTGTGACCAGGGCCAGTATTTCAGGGTTATTGCAACCCCTTGTAATGGGCACTGATGCTTTGATTAAATCAGTTTAAGATTTCATTAGCTCGAAATCTAAACATTTTTGTGTTAAAAGAAGAAAGAATGGTAGTGGTATGTGATTCAAAAACATCCATCTAAACCTTGATTAATATTAAACTTTGAACACAATGAACTGAAAAACAATTTTTAAAAATTATTCTTTTAAAAACTGTTTAAATCCTTATGTATTATCAGTTCCTGTTTTAGTTTGTAAATATTTAACATTTATAGTTTGAATGAAACAAAGCAGATCTTTTGAATATTGTTTTGGAAAAGTTAAAACAAATTAACATATGAGGAAAAAAAAGATTTCATTAGCTCGTTCAGCTGCCATGCCATATTATTAACTCCTTCCATCCACTAAACCTGCTTATCTCTTTTTGTCAACTCATGCTTTTCCCATCTTGTTCTTGTGAAGCTGATTTAAAAAAAAATCCAAGTGTAAGACTTTGCCCCTATCCATCCCTATTAAATTTCATCTTCTTAGATTCTGGCCATTGTTCTAAACTGGTGAGATCTTTTTGGAGCCTGATTCTTTCTCCCAGCCTGGAAGCTCTTCTTCCCAGCTTTGTGTCCTCTGTAAATATGATGAGGGAGGGGGAAAGGAAGGAGAGGGAATAAACTTTTCTTTGCTAAGGCTCTCTAGGCAAACCTTTTGTTGATGCCCGAATGACCTTTGAGTGCCTTATTTCATTCCGACATTGAAACTGAACTAAGAGGGTTAATCCTGCAATACCCCATTTTCCCTGCCATATTCCCCCAAGTACAGCATGCTAGATCGGTGGTTTAATGTGTAATAACTATCTTATTACCACATGAAAGATACAGCCTTTGAAGCATATAATAGAGCAGCATCATAGAATAGAAATGCACTGGAATTGAAGTCAGGGGACTCTGTTCTTTTTCTCACTGCCTGGGAGACCTTGGGCAAGCCACCTTTCAGTGACTTGGGCTTCAGTTTCCTTATCTATAAACTTAAAGGGTTGATGCCTAAAGTTTCTTCTAGCTTTGACATGATGTGATCTATGGTATTTATCTTCTCTAGGCCAGTTACAGGTTCACTGATGGTTCAGGTTTATATTGCAATGTAGATAAATAAGTTCATCTTCTGAGTTCACTCTCATTTCCAATAGCCAATACTTAATACTGAGCTTGTGTGAGTCTCACCATGTTCTGTGAAATAGGTGCTATTATTCCCATGTTACAGATGAGGAAAATGAAGCTTAAGTACACTAAGTGCCCCAGGTCACACAGCCAGTAGGTGTTAGAGGCTGCATTGAATTCCAGGTCTACATTGAATCTTAGATTCAAGGCTCCTTTCACTGCACCATGCTGATTCATCCATGTCATCATCAGATGTGTCTGAGACTTGGCCCTTCAAAGTGAAAGAGCTAATGCTCCCTGTTTTTGAAGGGGGGCTGGGTTGGCGTGGTCCTAGGAAGAAGGCTGCGCCACTCTACTGGAAGCTTTAAGCCTTAGTGACTGGTCTCCAGGGGGTCTGACTGGTCCTGACCAGCTTTGCTTATGTGTGTCTTCTCTTACAGATATGTGGTTACAGATTTTTGTTGTCTTGTTTGTGGTCCGTTTAATCTACTGGATCCGTAACAGGAAAAATAATGAAAAATTGGAAATGAAAGATGCATGGTGGGGCCCAGGAAGTAAGCCTAGGTCACAGGAGGATGACAGTATCCATCCCTTCAAGGTGGAAACCTCAGAGGAGGAGATCAAGGTAAGTAAGGCATCTAACTGGGGAGAACCAAACAGAAGAGATAAGCTGAACTAGGAGACAGAGGGTGCAGTGGCTAGAGTGCTGGGAGTGGAGTCAGGAAGACCTGAGGATGGATTTTCCTCTACCAATGTATCCTTCCTCTGCAACTTGTAATCTTACAGGATTGGTTGGGAGAGGCAGTATGGTTCAGTGGGTAGAGAGCTGCCTGTCCTACCTCTGACCACACAATAGCCATGACTTTGGGTGGTGGGGAGGAGCATAGGATGGGGAAAGGGTGGGGTAATGCCCTTAGAGGTGAGGGAGAATGGAGTGTTTCTATAACCTACTCCCCTCTCAAAGTATCAGAGGCTTTTCATCAGTCTCTGGCTTCTTCCATACCACTTCTCCCCTCTGTCCCTGCCTCCCCAATCCTTGTATCCTGGCCACATACAGGGGAAGTAAGAAGGTAAGGGGTGAAGAGCAGGGGTAGGGGGGTTCTCTGTGGCCAGATGTCAGGGCTATAACTGGGAAAGCTGGAACCTTTGGCAAATTTGGCTGAATTTGGGGCTGCAGGGGGTGGGATGGTGTTGTCTAAGGTATGACTGTTCCTCTGTGTGGTCAGGTACACTAGAGAGAGTGCACACATGGCGAGAATCTTGAGAAACTAGGCCGCAAGGAACAAGATTTGGAGAGGTAAAAAAGATTGTGAACCTGGTAGTAACTTATTAAGGAGGAGGGTACCCCACCCACTGGGCAACGGCCCCAGGGGAGGAGGCTCTGATGGCTATAAGTCCCCCAGGGGCCGAGCCAGGAATGTACGCCTTGGCACCTGGACAAAGCTTGCTAATTTCAGTCCTCACCTGGAATTTCCCAGCTGATGTGGGTTTTTACCACCTCCTAGGCGACAGTGGAGAGGGGTACAGTTGTGATCAGAATTAATCCATCACCAAATATTAATTATACTCCTACAGTGTGCCTTGTACTGATCGAGGCACTGACCTGGATGTGTGTGTGCTGGGGAGGTGGGGCGCGGAGCGGGGTGGTATCCAGAAATCAAATGAGTATAAGACATTTGTCTTTTTGAAGTGGTTAATTAAAAAAATATACATTCAAATGTTCACGCTTAATGCACCCAAATAAGGTGTTGAGCATTTGGAGCAACATGGTACAATTGAAAGATTATTAGCTCAGGTGATCTGGGTTCAAATTCCACCTCTGATGCTTACTACACCTGAGACTTTGAGGAAGTTATTTACTTTCCTAGGCTTCAGTTTCCTTATCTTTAAAATGAGGAGGATGAACTAGATGGCCTTGGAGGCGTTATTTCAGCTCTCAGTCCATAATCGTATGTAATTGTCTCTGCCTTCAAAGAACTTACAGCCTAGATGAGGAAACAGGCTTGGCACATGTTAGATGATAAGTGTAATCCAAGGTGGTGGAGAGGGTACTCCCAGGAGAAACGTAAAGGGAGATACTTTAGTTATTTCCTCATAGAGCAATCTTGGTGCAACAGGCTTTGGGAGGTCCCACACACGACTGTGCACTAGGGCAAGAAGAGGTCCTATGTCCTATGTAGAGAGCATGAACAGGTGCCAACTGGTAGCTGTGTCTCTCATTACCCAGTGCTTGTCTCTCATTTGTTGTTGTTCTGCTATGTCCAACTCTGCAAAGTCCACAGGGTTTTCTTGGCAAAGATGCTGAGGGTTTAGCAGTTCCTTCTCCACTGTGTCCCCATTTTACAGATGAGGAAACTGAGGCAAACAGGGGTAAGTGACTTGCCCAGGGCCACACAACTAGTAAGTGTCTGAGGCCAGATTTGAACTCAGATCTTCCTCATTCCAGTGTTGGTGCTCTATCCACTGCTCTACATCACCGTCTCTCATCACCCAGGCATAGATCTTCTTCTTTTTGTTTGTCCTTCATTCCCAAAGAGGAGTATGACATCAGGGAGGTGATGCCATGACTTACATGGGAATTGGATTTAAGTGAGGCAGGGCTGTGCAAAGTTACCTGCTTACTCTCTCCTCCAGAGCCATCTGGGTCCAGTGGCAAGATGTAGATCAGGAAGGGTGGAGATGGCCCTGTGACAAGTCTAGTGTACAGAGCTAGGTGCAAATACAGAACCAAGAAGCAGTTGTATGGCTCTGACCCTAGCCTAGTCTGAAGCCTGTAGCAGAAGAGCTAGGGCAGGGGATCCGGACTGAAGGGGACCTATCCTTCTGTTACTTTGAACCTTCAGAACTTTCCAGGTGGTGATGGTGGGTCTGTCCAGCGGTAGTCTACTAGAGCACAGTTATGTTGTTGTTCAAATCAATCTAACCTGGATCAAGAACGTGAAGAGCTCAGACCAAGAGGGCAACACTTTAACTTTACCCTGAATCAGAGCACTTTGGGCTTTCTAGAAGCTTGCAGGTCCCCAGCCTGAGCTGCCCCTGACATCCAGGGATAACCCAACATTCAAAAAAAACCAAAAAACAAGAAAGTAGCCTTAGGACCCAAGAGGAGCAAAGAGGACCCATAGGATCAAACAGACATTCCCTACACAAGTGCACAGAACCTTACCCTAAAACAAATTCCGAAGTCAGGAAGCAAAGGTGGGAGAATGAGCAAACAAACAAAAAAAGAATCCCATCATAAAGTGCTATTTTGGTGACAAGGATATTTAAGACATAAACGCAGAAGAAGAGAATGGTTTCAAAACAGTTACAAGCAAGGACGCAAAGAAAAACACTGCTTGAGCACAAGTTCATCTACTGTTTCTGGAAAAGATAAAGCAAGAGTTTAAATAAGAATTTTAAAATGATTTTATAAATGAAATAAGAGAACTGGCAAAAACAGTTGGAAAATAAATGAGAGCACTAGGGGAAAATGAAAAGAAATGGGAACAATGGAAGAAAGAATTAGAAAGAGAATTAATTAACAGCATGGCACAAGAAGTACAAAACCTTACCCAAGCTACAGACTCCTTGAAAATGAGAATGGACTAGATGTAAGTTAGTGGCTCCTTGAGATAAGAAATATTCAAACAAATTCAAAAGATTGGAAAATAAAATAAAAGAAAGTATAAGGTATCTCATGTCAACAACAAGTGACTTGGAAAACAGATACAGGAGAGAGAATTTAAGAATCATTGGACTACCCTGAATGGCAAGACCTCCCAGAAGAGTGTATTTCAAGAATCATGAAAGAAAATTGGTAAGATCTCTTAGAATCAGAGGACTAAGTGAAATTAGAAAGAATCCACCAGTAATCTCCTGAAAGAAACTCTAAAATGAAAACTTCCAGGAACATTACAGCTGAAATCTTGAGCGTCCAGGTGAAAGAAAACAATATTGCAAGGACCAGAAAATCACGTCCTGAGGAGTCATAGTCGGGATCACATAAAACTTAGCAGCCACCATTATAAAGAATGAAAAACTTGGAATATGGCCTTTCAGAAGTCAGAAGGTAGGCTTACAACCAAAAATAACTTATCTAGTCAGTCAACAAATATTTATTAAGCACCAGTTAAGTGCCATTTACTATGCTAAGAGCAGGGGATACAAAGAAAGACAAAAATCAGTCCCTGTTTTCAAGAAGTTCAAAACTGAGTATAATCCCAACAAGAAAAAAAAATTTATCTTTAATGAAATAAAGGATTTTAAGCATTCCTGATGAAAGGTTCGAAATTGCATAGAAAGTTTGAAATACAGACATAGAAGTCAAGGGAAACATTAAAAAGGTGAATCTGAGTGAACAATCATACCATACTAAACAAAGATACACTGTTTACATTCCAGTGTGAGGAGATGATACATGTAACATCTCAGAATCTTATCAGGAATCATAGAGGGAGTCTAATAAGACAGAAGGCTTGTAAGTTGTTTATTTTTGTTTTGATGATCTAAAAAAAAGAAAGAGAAGGGAAGGGAAAGAAGGGATACACTGAGAGGGAAGGGGATAGCAAGGGTGGGGGGAAATTGTCTTACATAATTGGGTTGTTTAAGTAGAAGATTCTACAAAGGGGAAGAGATAGAGAAAATAGGTGACACTTGAACTACCTCGCTTTCTTCTGAACTAGTCAAAGGAGAAAAGAATACACAGTGGAATTCAAGGAAATGGAAGAGAAGGGAGAGGTGGATGTAAGAGGGAGAGCAGATTAAGGGAGGATTTAGTCTTAAGCAAAGCAAAGTAACCATGGAGGGTAGATTGTGAAGAGGGGTTTAAAAGGAAAGAATGAAAGGGATAAGAACTTGTGATTAGGTTCTAGTTGACAGCAAGAGGAGAGGGGCAGGGGAGTAGAAGCAGACTGCATCAAGCCTAGAGCACTGGTGCTGAGCACACTCCTCTCTCACCACCCTCTTCTTTATAAAGAGGGTTCAGGGAAACTCTGATCAACACAACAACTAACCCCCATTCCAGGAAGGTAATGATGAAACCTGATGTCTATCTCCAAACAAAGAGATGATGGACCTTTTTGAAGATTGAAACCTTTTTTATGTGTGCGACATGGACAATGCAAAATTTGTTCTTTTGTGCCTTTGTTACAAAGGTTTTATTTTTCTTTCTTTTTCAATAGCTGGGGGAAGTTGGAGGGAGAGAAGATGAATCTCATTCATCGAAATAAATTTTTTTAAAGACATCTCTAGGACATAGGACATCCAATTCAAGATGTCCACCAAGCAGTTGAAGATGCAAAACTAGAGGATAAGAAAGAGGTTAGGGCTGGATAAATAGATGTGAGAATCATCTTCATAGATGTAATATGGTCATTCCAAATGAGGGGCCCATTACAAGAGTGAAGGCATAGTATTTTGCTTGACTATACATATTTGTTATAAGGGAAGGCTTCTATCGGGTATGGGAGTGGAAAGGGTAAGTAAGTTAGTGGTTAGCTGACAAAAAAGGGAAAAAAGAGCATTAAAACCATTTTAAAATACCATAAAAATACTGCTTTCCTAATTCAGTAGCATATTGTGAGTTTATGAGCACAATATAAGTTCTTGCTCTAACTTTGTTCTGCCACTAGCAAACTATAGTGTGCACATACAGAAACTTAGATCTGGAAGGGGCCTCTGTTCCCCTTGTCAAAATTCTTTTGTTTTTAAAGATGAAGAACTGACTACTTGATTTGCTGTTTAAATGTTTGTGGATGTCTCCAGGGAATAGAGCATTCCATATGTGTCCTCTCCCTCTGTCACTCTTTGTTCCTGCTTCTTTCCCCTCCCAGGACTTACACCAGAGGATTGATATGACTCGATACACACCGCCCCTGGAAGATTCCAGCTTCCAATACGGGTTCAACTCTAATTACCTAAAGAAGGTGGTTTCCTATTGGAGGAACCAGTTTGATTGGAAGAAGCAGGTGGAGATTCTCAACCAATACCCTCATTTCAAAACTAAGATTGAAGGTACTTTTCCAAAATATACTTCTCCACCTTAGCCTTCCCATTGTTCTGTGACAGAGTCAGGATGTGTTCATACCTTGGATACCTGACTCAACCATGTTCCCTAGCCATGCTTCCAGTGGTGGTTATTTTAAACTGAAGGATCCCTGGACCTGGAGACTCATGAAATCTTCAAGGTGACATTAAGAGGGCATCTCATCTGTCCCCATCCCTTTAACAAATCCAGCCGAGTTCAAACTATCTCAGAGAGCGAGATTTATGGCCTACTCCTTTCATTATTCCAATGTTAAATGATGACCCTCTTGTTTTTTCTTATGCCCTAACCCTAGAAATCTTAAAAACAATCTTTTAAAAAAAGGCCAGGGTTTCCTAAAAATGATCCCTTGCAGGGCTCCCTTGGAGGCCCAGGTTACTATCTGTTCCATAGCACCTGGGAGCCCATCTGTTCCTGCATACATATGACTTGATTCCTGGGTTAACCTGACTTCTCTGCCACCCACAGCAGATTCCCTGCCCTAAGGTGATTTTTTTCCTTTCTTTTTTTTATTTAATATATTTAGTTTTCAGCATTGATTTTCACAAGAGTTTGAATTACAAATTTTCTCCCCATTTCTACCCTCCCCCCCCTACTCCAAGATGGCATATATTCTGGTTGCCCTGTTCCCCAGTCAGCCATCCCTTCTGTCACCCCACTCCCCTCCCATCCCCTTTTCCCTTCCTTTCTTGTAGGGCAAGATAAATTTCTATACCCCATTGCCTGTGTATCTTATTTTCTAGTTGCATGCAAAAACTTTTTTTTTGTTTTTGAACATCTGTTTTTAAAACTTTGAGTTCCAAATTCTCTCCCCTCTTCCCTTCCCACCCATCCTCCCTAAGAAGTATTTTGCTCCTTCCTAACCTATCCCCCTTTATTGAATTTTCTCCCTTGACCCTGTCCCTTTTCAAAAGTGTTTGTTTTTGATTACCTCCACTCCCATCTGCCCTCCCTTCTATCATCTCCCCCTTTTTTATCTTCTTCCTCCTTCTTTCCTGTGTGGTAAGATACCCAATTGAGTATGCATGGTATTCCCTCCTCAGGTCAAATCTGATGAGAGCAAGATTCACTCATTCCCCCTCACCTGCCTTCTCTTCTCCTCCTATAGAACTGCATTTTCTTGCCACTTTTATGTGAGATAATTTACCCCATTCTATCTCTCCCTATCTCCCCCTATCAATATATTCCTCTCTCATCCCTTAATTTCATTTTGTTTCTTTTAGATATCTTTCCTTCATCTTCAACTCACCCTGTGCCCACTCTCTCTCTCTCTCTCTCTATATATATATATATATGTATATACATACATATATACATACATACACACTCACATATACATATATATATATGTATGTATGTATGTATGCATATTCCCTTCAGCTACCCTAACACTGAGGTCTCATGAATCATACACATCATCTTTCCATGTAGGAATGTAAACAAAACAGTTCAACTTTAGTAAGTCCCTTGCAATTTCTTTTTCTTGTTCTTTTTCTTGATTACCTTTTCATGTTTCTCTTGATTCTTGTGTTTGAAAGTCAAATTTTCTATTCAGCTCTGGTCTTTTCACTGAGAAAGCTTGAAAGTCCTCTATTTTATTGAAAATCCATATTTTGCCTTGGAGCATGATACTCAGTTTTGCTGGGTAGGTGATTCTTGGTTTTAATCCTAGCTCCATTGACCTCCGGAATATCATTCCAAGCCTTTCAGTCTCTTAATGTAGAAGCTGCTAGATCTTGGGTTATTCTGATTGTGTTTCCACAATACTCAAATTGTTTCTTTCTGGCTCCTTGCAGTATTTTCTCCTTGATCTTGGAGCTCTGGAATTTGGTGACAATATTCCTAGGAGATTTCTTTTTGGGATCTATTTGAGGAGGCGATCGGTGGATTCTTTCAATTTCCATTTTGCCCTGTGGCTCTAGAATATCAGGGCAGTTCTCCTTGATAATTTCTTGAAAGATGGTATCTAGGCTCTTTTTTTGATCATGGCTTTCAGGTAGCCCAATAATTTTTAAATTATCTCTCCTGGATCTATTTTCCAGGTCGGTGGTTTTTCCAATGAGATATTTCACATTGTCTTCCATTTTTTCATTCCTTTGGTTCTGTTTTATAATATTCTGATTTCTCCTAAAGTCACTAGCTTCCACTTGCTCCAATCTCATTTTTAAGGTAGTATTTTCTTCAGTGGTCTTTTGGACCTCCTTTTCCATTTGGCTAATTCTGCCTTTCAAGGAAGTCTTCTCCTCATTGCTTTTTGGAGCTCTTTTGCCATTTGAGTTAGTCTATTTTTTAAGGTGTTGTTTTCTTCAGTATATTTTTCAGGATTGTTTTGGTTCTCCTTTAGCAAGTCATTGACTTGTTTTTCATGGTTTTCTCGTATCATTCTCATTTCTCTTCCAAATCCTTTTTGAGCTCTTCCATGCCCTGAGACCAGTTCATGTTTTACTTGGAGGCTTTTGTTGTAGGCGCTTTGACTTTGTTGACTTCTACAGGCTGTATGTTCTGGTCTTCTTTGTCACCAAAGAAAGATTCCAAAGTCTGAGACTGAATCTGGGTGCGTTTTCGCTGCCTGGCCATGTTGCCAGCCAACTTGCTTGACCCGTGAGTTTTTCATCGGGGTATGACTGCTTACAGAGTAAAGAGTACTTTGTTCCATCCTTGGGGGGATGTGCCAGCTCTGCCACACCAGCACTCCTCCTTCCCCCAAGAACCCCCAACCCAGACTGGACTTAGATCTTCAGCAGGCTCTTCACTCCTGCTCTGATCCGCCACTTAATTCCTCCCACCAGGTGGGCCTGGGGCCAGAAGCAACTGCAGCTGTAGTTCTGTAGCTGCCCCACCTCCACTGCCCCCAGGGCAGTGGCCAAACCGCGAACTCCTTCTTTCACTCTGTCCCCAGCAGCTTTTCCCACTAACCTTCTCTGTTGTCTTTGGTGTTTGTGGGTTGAGAAGCCTGGTAACTGCTGTAGCTCACTGACTCAGGGCACTATGGCATGCTCTGCCTGGCTCCTGGTCTGGTTGGTCCGCACCGCCCACGCTGGGCTCCGCACCGCCCACGCTGGGCTCTGCTCCGCTCCTCTCCCGGCTCCATGTGTGAAAGACCTCACCCAGCAACCATCCAGGCTGTCCTGGGCAGGAGCCCTGCTTCCCTCTGCTATTTTGTGGGTTCTGCAGTTCTCGAATTGGTTGAGAGCCATTTTTGATAGGTTTTTGGAGAGACTTGGTGGGGAGCTTATGCTAGTCCCTGCTTTCCAGCCCCCATCTTGGCTCCCAGTAAACCTAAGGTGATTTTTGAAGGTGGAGGAAAATGTTAGTCCTCCTCAGTTTGTTTTTGTGGAGATAACTGAAGGGAATCACCTCCCCAACTCCAGTAATCTACCCACTGGCCTTCCCTACTGCCAGGAACTGCCTCACCTCACACCCCACATCCATGTGTTCCTGGTGTCCTTCCCCAGTACTAACATTCATTATTCAATAGATGTTTGTAAATATAATTTATAAATATGAAATATGAATGTTCGTGTGCCCAGGACTGGGATAGATACTAGGAGGATAGAGTTTAAAATCCCGCTGGGGAGACAAGATAAGAGCATGAGAAATTATGAGAGAAAATATAAGGCACTAAGTGATAAGCAGTGTGGCCAAGATGTTTAGTTTTCTGAGAGCATGGTGTGGGTTGTGGTGGGCTATAATGTGTGGCTCAGGACCTTACCCAAGTAGATTTATTTGACCTTGAACCTGACCTTACTATGTTTCCTTCCAGGGATCGACATCCACTTTATCCACGTGAAGCCCACAAAACCACCAGCAGGCCACAAAGTAAAACCATTGTTAATGATTCATGGTTGGCCTGGCTCCTTCTACGAATTTTACAAGATCATACCCCTCCTGACTGACCCTGAGAGCCATGGCGTGAATTATAACCAGGTCTTTGAAGTCATCTGCCCTTCCATTCCTGGCTATGGCTTCTCTGAAGCACCTTACAAGCAAGGTATGAATGCTGGTCTGTGGGCATTGGTAGCAAGCTGAGTCCACGTGCAACATCCCCATTTGGCATCCATCCTGACTAAATTCTCTCATAAACATACACTTCCCGGGGGATCCAGAATAGGGCTTACTATCTTTAGAACCAGAAGATGCTACTGGGAGAGGAGGGACCACAAACAGAGAATGAGAAGAGTGAATTTTGAAGATACGAGAATAGTATAATCAAGGAATAAGGCTGAATAGGGGAGGGATAAGAGTCATTGTGTGAAGGTTGAGAAGCACTGGCTTTTGGGAAGGTGGACCCCAAAGAACAGGGTTAGACTCTCACAGCTCACAATCACATTCTTATACTTCCCCTTTAGAGGGGCTGGTGAACAGCAGGGGAGGGCAGAACATTGAATAAGGCTATCTTCTTGGTGGGGGATGAAAATGGCAGTCGGGGTTAAGTGACTTACCGGGGGTCACACAGCTAGTAAGTTTCTAAGGCCAGATTTGAACTCAGGTCTTCCTGACTCCTAGGCCAGTGCTGTATCCACTGTACCACCTACTTACCCCTAAACTATTCTGTCTTAACAAACTTAAAACCATCTGTGAACAAGCTATTCTCCTGCACACTTGAGTGCCCAAGGGCTTTTCATGGGTACATGCCCATACAGAGTCCTGTATCTTTATTCTTGCCATTATATGCACAATACACACACCCACATATTTATCCATACATGGATCCACTCACATTTAATTCAACTTATTGAAATTAATTCAATTATCATTATTAAAATTAAATCATTTTTAAGTGCCTGCTCTATTTAAGGCACTATTCTAGATGCTAGAAACATATATTCATGTTTCCCCTCAGGCTTCCTTCATCTCTCTTTCTTTGGCTAGACTCATATTTTTGGGGGATTTCCATCTCTGTCAGCATGTTAGAAACCCCTGAGGACTAGGCAGCTGTTGTTCTGCCTAATGTCAATCAGTTCCCAGCCTGCCTAGAATGGTTCTGCATAACCCCAGAACCTCTCCCCAGCCTACCTTCTTATACTAGCACTAGCACCAGCATCATAGAGGTGCAGAAAGGTTGTGTGGACAGGAGAAGAGATGCTACAGATAGATGTAGTTGGCTGGTGATAGCAACAGAGGGCAAACTGAGGGAGAGAGTGATCAGTTCTCTCGCCCCTACTGACTTTCCCCAGTGGTGCTTGGCTTCTGGAGAGGAGAGGGAGACGTGGGCTAGAAGCACTAACCTCCAGACTTCCTTTATCCCAAGTGTAGATAGCATGGGTGAGGGAGTCAGAATCCTGAGGTCTCTTGGATGGTGGGGGTGAGTGAGAGTACTCTCCATTGCTACAGAGCACCACTCTCTGGGTTCTGCTAACCAACGGATAACAAAGGGCCTGATAACTGGCCCATGGGACTGAGGAACCACAGATAGAAACCAGAAAAAGTCTAGGCTCAAAGCATGTTTTTTCAGATTCTGCCCACCCCACCCTTTTCCAGGCTTCAACAGTGTGGCCGCTGCTCAGATCTACTGTAAGCTGATGAGCCGCCTGGGCTTCCAAGAATTCTTTGTCCAGGGTGGTGACTGGGGTTCTCTGATCTGTACCAACATAGCCCAGATGGCGCCCTCGTGAGTGCTGCATTCTTGCCCGTTGTGTGAATATACAGGTGGTTATGGTGATGAGACTGGTCTAATTAATCTACAGGGAAGGGCCATTCATAGCAACAGAAGCATCCTCCTCCCCTGAAGGGTTCTAGTGTGGCAGTTTTACCCCCATTTCCACTCCATCTCTGATACCCTGGTCCTGACTGGTACCAGACACAGATTTTGGCTCTTGCTCTAGATCTCCCCCTGCCATAGTACACAAACTCCCTGGTGCCCAGTAATTTTTGGGATGAGGGTGATGGCATCCATAAATGCCTGCTGCCATTTAATGCCAAGGACTTTTTAGCACGAAGACTGAGTTTTTGAGGTGGGATTTAGACCCAGGCCTTTCTAACTCCTTTATTATACTCCATATACAACCACTGTTATGCACCAGAGACACAAGTTGTCCCCATCCTCAAAGGGGTGAAATGAGATCCAAAAAAGTGATGTCCTAAGCCAGGTCCCATGTCAGAGTTGAGGGGAGGGAAAGGGGGATAGCCAGGGACTAGGATCTTGGGTAGAGTGCTCCAGCTACTGAAATTTGGGATAGACCCTGGGTGGAATGACCTGTAATCTCAGCATCCCTGTAACTCAATGACCTTCTGAAGAGGTTAGAGTGGAGCCCAATAGACATTGATCCTAAATGGCCAGAGGCTGAATGTGGTGTCTGGATTCTCTTCTTTCACCCTATGCTCCTTGACCCGACCTTTTCCCTTTCTCCTGGACTTTGTCCTTTACCCCTCCTCCCTATTCTCTTTGCCTTCCTTTCTGGCCCCCACTTCCTCCTTCATGGCCAGCTGGCCTGACCTAAATCCCCTTTCTCTGGATTCCTAGACGGGTGAAAGGCATCCATGTGAATATGGGCTCCATTCAATCTCGACCCTTGTTCGTCTTGGGGTCTCTTCTGCTGGGACGGTGGTTCCCATCGCTTTTTGGCTTCCAGGAAAGGGATTTGGAGCTGTTGTACCCTGCCAAAAATATCCTCCATAAATTAGTTAGAGAATCTGGCTACATGCACATCCAGGCCACCAAGCCTGATACTGTAGGTAAGTAAGAAGTCACCCCACTGCCCTGCTCATGGAGGGGATTTTCCAGAGGCCCAGAATTGGCTGATGGCAAAACAAATAAGCAAAAAAAAACCCCAACCAACTCAACCTTTAAAGTAACATAGAAGTCCTTAGGCTGACCTCAGCCTTCCTACTCCATTTTGAGACTTCACCCAATTCATTCCAATTCAGTTCATCAAGCATTTTTTAGGTACCAAATACTGTTCTAGGCACTGAGGATATACCAAATACTGTACTAGGATAGAAAAAAATAGAAAAGAAAGTAGGCTGTGCCCTCAGGGAGCTTACGTTCCTCTGGAGGAAAGCAACTTGTACACAGACAAGTGCACACAAAATGCTTGCAAAGTAAATAAAACAATTTTTGTGGGGGCTGGGGAGAGAATTTGTTAAAATGCTGGAGAAGCAGGATAGGTGTCATGTAGGAGATAGCATTTGGGTGAGCCTTGAAGGTAAGGTTACTGAGGTAAGGATTACTTCGTGACAGAGGTGAAGAGGGAGAGTGTTCTGGGCATGCTCAAAGGTCCAGGAAAAGGAGGTCGTTGTAAAATGAAAGGGTTAGACTAGGTGGCCTCTCAGGACATTTCTGACTCTCTAACTTGTAACCCTGTGTAAAGGAATGTTGTTTGGAAGAAGAATTAAAATTTCTAAAACCTGTGGCCCCAGAAGGGAAAAGTCAGACCAATGAGTGGAAATTATAAGGAGACAAAGTTCTGCCAAGGGTAAGAAAGATATCCTTAAACTGCCTTATGAGGTGGTGAGCTCCCCACCACCACAAGGATGCAAGCAGAGAAGTTGATGGACTGTTTGGCTTGACTTGGGTGGGGAGCTGGACTAGCTGACTTTCAAGTCTCGTTCTGACTTCATCAGGCAGATAAGGCAGGAATTCTTATTTCCAGTATTTCTCAGTTAAGGAAACTGAGGTCCAGATGAGTGAATTGACTTGCCAAAGAGAACCTGACTTTTTTCCCCATACTAGGCTGTGCACTGAATAACTGCCCTGTGGGATTGGCTGCCTATATCCTGGAGAAGTTCTCTACATGGACCAATCCAGAATATCGATACCTGGAGGATGGAGGCCTGGAGAAGTGAGTAGCGTTTTTCCTCTCCAGAGCTTAGACCCCAGTCACACCAGAATTGGAGAAACCTAGACAAGCAGAAATCTTGCCTCTGCTTCTTCACATGTAACACTTATCTTTATCTCTGGCTGCTTAGCTCTCAGGGGCTGGAAATGAGTCCTCTGTTTTGGCCAACTCAAATCCTAAGCCTGTGGTGTAGGAAAGGGTTGTTAGAAATTATCCCCTTTTTATATATGTAGAAGCTGAGATGCAGAGAGCTGATATTTTTTACCCAGAATACATAGTGATGGATCCAGGAGTAGGATAATCGCAGTGGGCAGTGGGCAATGTGTCCAGAGCCCTGTGGGGGAAGGAGAGTATAGGGAAAGGGGCAGCAAGGCATAGTTGATGTATTGTTTGACTTAGAGACAGGAAGACTTAGATTCAAATCCCACCATAGCTACTTATGAACCTTGGTGACCCTGGGCAAGTCATTTAAGTGCCTCAGTTTCCTCATCTGTAAAGTGACAGAGGTGGAATCGATGATCTCTGAAGTCCTTTGCAGGTCCAAATCTATGAGCCTATGAATGAAAGAATCACTCAACAAACAGACAAAATGGGAATTTGGCTGGTCTCTCTCGTGGGTAGGATCCTATTCTGGTTGTATTAGCAGGCAAGAATACTTGGAAATCATTGTCCATTTCTATTTCTGAGAAGGCAAGTCTCCAAGTAGCAGGGACTCCCAGATTTGACAAGCTCAGTTATGTTCCATGAACTCCAACTCCAGACCTTATTCTCCAATTAGCCTGTTTAAATGTTTAATATTGACACGAGTCTTAGTCATGTATCCTGTGTAAACTTTGTCTTCCTCAGTGCCTAGAAGCTCTGTGTATACAGCAGGCATTTAAAATGAGTATTTTGAATTGAACTGAAGATATTGCTCATTGCTCAACCAACTGGCTCCTGGACCCTCATGCTCTGTCTCAGGCAGCACGCTAGCCCACGGCTGGGTGTTTGTTGGGGGTAGCAGCTGGAGAGAGAGAAGGTTCTCATCACAGGCTGTGATCCTAGCCTTCCCCACCGGGGCCCCTTTTTTGCTTCAATGTACCTCACTGATGGCTGACATGAATTTCAACTCTGCCCTCCAGTTTCAAGTATGCAGGCTGTCAGGGTTAGTAAATAGTACATGCTTGTTGTCCCAGCTGATTTTCCCCAAGACTGGGTGGAAAGTTGGACTGAAAAAGCACCCCCGAGGTTGTTTAGGGGGTAGCGCTCCTCCCACATCTCCACCTTTCCAGCTTTGGCTGCATTTTCACCCATTTACCCCAACTCACCAGTTGCAGTAGGGGAGTTTGAATACACCTTGCTCTCCATTGCCACATGTTCTTCCTCTCCCGCCATCACACAGTCATCTCTCCTTTGAGGTTTCCTCAGCCCGTATCTACTACACAATCAAAATCCTGGTAGCTATTATGTACCAACCTCCAGGCCACTCTCCTTTCCTTAATTGGTTCAGCGAGCTTCTGTCCTTCCCAACTCTTCCCTTCATTCTAGAGGACTTCAACATATGTATTTATATTCTATCAAACACCTTCAACTCACAGTTCCTCAACTTACTCATGTCACCCGACCTACTCCTGTACCCCACCTCAGCCACAAAGATGGTTATACCCTTAATCTTGCCATTTCCGACAAATGCACCACTTCCATGTTCATGAACTCTGAAATTCCTGTCCTTGATTACACTCTATTGTCAGTCTACTTCTCCCTCTGCCTCGCACGCCCAAACCTGTTCTAACTTCTCACTTCCTTAGTTCTTTCCCGGGCTGTCAACCCTGCCCCAACTGCACTCTCCTTCCCCATCTTGAAACTTTGGTGAAGCAATTTAACTCTACGTCGTCCTTTTCTCTTGATTCTCTTGCCCTCTTATGGTATTAAGAGTCTCGTCCTGCCAAGCCTCATCCTCCAATCGTTCTCACCATCTGCTGTCTTCACTACTAAAAAAAAATCACAAAACAAGGATGAATGGGTTCTCTACATATTTGTGTTGGTACCTCAACTGGGCCCTCACTGGTACAAGGCAATCCTTGCACACCTGCCTAATTAACTCACTGTTCTACTCACTACACCTCCTGCCAAATCTTTTCATCCTTCTTCAAGCCTTCACATGGTTCTCTCCTTCTCCCCCACCACTATCTAGCTTTCACCTAGCTTCATTTTTCACTGAAAAAATTGAGACCATTCTCCAAAGACTTCCCTAGGTGGCACAGTGGATAGAGCATGGGGCCTAGAGTTAGGAAGACCTGAGATCAAATCTGGCCTTAGATACTTACTAATTTTGTGACCCTGAGCAAATCACTTAACATCTGCCTGCCTCAGTTTCCTCACCTCGAAAATAGGGATAATAAGAGTACCTACCTTCCAGGTTTTGAGGATCAAATGAGATAATAATTGTAAAGTGCCGAGCACAGTGCCTGGCATATAATAGACATTTAATAAATGCTTTTTTCCTTCCCATTCCCTCTTCTTCCCCTCCCCCATCGTTTCACATCACATGTTGCCTTCTGCTACTGTCTCCTCCTTCACCCTTGTCTTACATGAAGAGGTGGCCTTACTCCTTACCAAGGCAAACCCCTCTACTTGCACAAGTAATCTCATTCCATACCATCTCTCTCATTTATGTTCAATGTCTCCTTGCCTTCTGGCAGTGTCCTACTACCTCCAAGCATATCCATGTCTCTCCCACCCTCAAAAAGCCCTCACTTGATAAATCCATCCTCACTAGCTATTATTCCATATCTCTTCTTCCCATAATCAGTGCCTTTACTTCCTTTCCTCTTGTTTTCTGCCTATGTACCATCTGGCCTCATCATTCAACCAAACTGCTCTCTCCAGAGTCACCAGGGCTGACTTCATTGCCAGATCGAATGGCTTTTCTCAGTCTTCACTCTTCTCGACCTCTTTGGAGCCTTTTGCACTTACCAATCACCCTTCTCTCCTTGATGCCTCCTCTCTCTAGGTTTCTGTGTGATACTGCTCTATCCTGACTCTCCTCCAACCTGTCTGACTGCTCCTTCTCAATCCTCCTTTGATGGATCTTCTTTCAGGTCAAGTGTACTAAAGGTGGGTGGCCCCCAGGACTCTGTCATTCTTCCTTTATGCTACTTCACTTGGTTATCTCATCAGCTTCCATGCTTTCCATTATTTTCTCTGTGCTAAGAATTCTCAGAGTTGCCGACCTTGCCCTAACCTTTCTCCCAACCTCCAGACTCTTATCTCCAACTGCCCATTAAACATCTCAAAATGGATGTCCCATAGGCTTTTTAAACTCATTGTGTCCAAAATGGAACTCATTACCTTTACCCCAAAACCTTATCCCCTAATGAACTTTTTCCTTACTCTCTATGGCACCACCATTCTCTCAGTCACTTAGACTCACAACCTAGGCATCATCCTGGACTCCTCCCGCCCTTACACCCATATCCAATCTGTTGCTAAGTCCCATCTATTTTACCTTTAAAACATGTCTCATATATGTCCTCTTCTATCCTCTAATGTTGCCATCATCCTGATGCAGGTTCTCATTCACTTATGCCTGGACTATTACAATAGCCCGCTGGTGGATCTCCCTGCTTCAAGCTTCTCTCTTCTCCATTCCATCCTCCACTCTGGCATCAAGTCAATCTTTCAAAAGAACTTCCCAGTGACACTGACTGCATCATTCCCCTATTCAGTAATCCCCAGCGGCTCCCTATCCCTTCCAGGATTATGTATAAAATCCTCTGTTTGGCATTCAAAGCCCTCCACAACCTGGTCCCCTCTTACCTTTCGAGACTTCTTACACACCGCCATGTATGCCGAGATCCACAGATACATCCTCCTTGCTCTTCTTCACATGAGACATTCCATCTCCAGACTCCGGGCATTTTCGCTGGCTTATTCCCATTCCTGGAATGCTCTCTCTCCTCATGTCCATCTCCTGGCTTCCTTCAAGTCCCAACTAAAATCTCACATTCTACAGCAAGGCTTTCCTCATTCTCTTTACTGCTAGTGTTTTCCTTCTCTTGTTTATCTCCAGTTTATCCTGTTATATTTTGTTTGCACATAGTTCTTTACATATTGCCTACCCCATTAGACTGTGAGCTCCTCGAGGGCAGGAGCTGTCATTTGCCATTCTTTCTATCCCCAGTGCTTGGCATAGTGTGTTTAATAAATGTGTATTGGCACATAGTAGGTGTTTAATAAATGCATATTGACTGACTGCCTTGTAGAGTACCTGGCTTCCTTTGGGGTTCAGCTCAGGGGCCACCTCCTACACCAGGACTATCCTAACCTCCCCAGTTGCTAGTGCCCTGTCCCACCTCCCACATCACTTTGTATTTGTGAATATTTTGTATTTGCTTGTATTTACTTTGTATTTACTTATGTTTACTCTCTTCCCTGTACATGTTACTTCAAACCCTGAAAGAGACTCTGAATCCTGTCTCCCTAAGGCCTGATCCTATCTGGAACTTTTTCTTTTATGTGTACAGGAAATTTACGTTGGATGATCTGCTGACCAATGTCATGATCTACTGGGTGACTGGCAACATCATCCCCTCACAGCGATTCTACAAGGAGAATATGAGCCGAGGCATAGGTGTAGAGAAGCATACAAAGTGAGTTTTAGGGCTTAAGGAAAATCCCATTGGATAGATGGGGATGTTTCTTCCTTCTTGGAGGATTTGGGACTGAATCTTTCCATCAACTTAATCCTCATCCCCATTGTCCTCTCTGCCTGCCCAGCCCTGTCCTCTCTTGTATGGTACTTACTGGACTGGAGAGAACACTTACTGGTTGGTGCTAGAGAAAGGCAGCTAAAATCCTTCCATTTGATATCTTGTATTCAGCCTGAATTTTCTTTGACTCACCCCAGTGATTCCCAGAAGTTAATGAGCTGTTTCCCTGAGAATGATGATTCATACCCTCCTTGGTGGACAGGGGTGGGGGTAAAGCTGTGTTACCTACCCCACCTCAGCTGACATCTCTTGTTTTGTAGGATGCAAGTATTTGTGCCCGCTGGTCTGTCTGCCTTTCCCCATGAGCTGGTGCACTGCCCAGAAAGCTGGGCTCGGAAGAAATACCCCTCTCTCTGCTCCTACACTCATATGTCCCGAGGGGGCCACTTTGCTGCCTTTGAGGAGCCTCTGCTGCTTGCAGAAGATATCCAAAAGTTCATGGGGGCAATAAAGGGGAAGTGAGTTTCAGAAGGAGGTAATTCCATCTCCTCCCCAAGTAGTTCCAGTGTACCCACCTCTCCATCCTGCCATCTCCCAGATGCCCCAGGTTCCCCTTCCATACCCCCTGTTCCAAACCATAGCTCTGATGGAAATCTACAACCAGCCTCTTGGAGACGATGAGGGAAGGGGACTATGCCAGCTCTTCTTGCCTTGAATCCCAAGGTTGGTCCACTAGGCTGGGGAGATCAAACCTCATCCTTGTGGCATGTGCCAGATCCTGTTAAACTTCCGTGTTCCAGCTACCCAGAATTGGTTTCTAAGGTAGTGGGGTCTTTATTTGGAGGGGTGGTACTGGTTCCCTTACCCTTGCTATTGGAGCTTTTATTGGTTGCTTGTTTACTGCCAGATCAGTGATGTGGCTTCCCTTCCCTCTGTAGGCTGCAGATAGAGCAGCTCTACGTTGGTAGAGGGAGTTCGCTCATCCTGGAAGTGCCACCATGAATAAATCACACTCTCTGCCTTCTCTGTGTATGCTCACTGGGGCCCAGTACACAAATTCCATGTTCCCTACAAGTTGCAATGCTTTTCTTGGGTCTCGAGGTGGTAGATTTGGGCTGGATGGGCCTGTGGAAAGGAAAATGGCTTTTGATAATAAATTTTTTTGCTTCATAAGAGCTGTTGAGTCTTGGACATAGGGGAAATTGGGGGTGGGGAGGAGAGGATGGTAGGAGAAAATGGAGTGTATATGTTGGGCTGAACGTCCTGGAGAGCTTGTTCCAGTCCTGAGGCAGGATGCTGCTTCCCCAGCTCCTTTCATTGCCTAGGACCCCACCAGACCCTCTGATTCCTAGGATCTAGCTGTAGATCTCATCTAGTCACCTCATCTTCATAGGAAGAGACATGGCCAGGAGAGACAGGTCTCAAAGGCTCCAGTGCTCAGGTCTAGCTCCCTTCATGCTTGTACTCATTTCAAACTGAGAAGCTGACTCCCAACCTGTTGCCTTCAATGGTCCCATAAAATGCTGCTCCATTCCCACCTTCCCCAGTCACCCAGTTGGTTGGCTCATTCCCCAAAACCATTGGTCTAAGCCCCATAGTCCCCAGCTGGTGGGGGGGCTGAGAAGAGGGGCAGGTTCTGTTATTACCTGTGTGACCCCTTCTCCCCAAGTCATTTAACCTGGGCCTCTGGTTTCTCACTAGGATCATAAAAGTGGGAGGGATCTTGGGAATTCTCAAATCCAGCTAGATTATGTTCTTTGCCTGCCTGCAACAGACTAGAGATGAGCAACTGGAGTGGATGTCCCCAACCACTAGGGGCTAATCTTGGCCCCACAGGAGGGATTGATTTGCAGAGCTGTTGATAGCAGCTATCAGGCCTGCTGGTGAGGGGTGGGGCCAGGTTACTGTCCTCAGGTTCACCCCATTCTCCCTCATCAGGAAGCAAAAGAAGGGGAGCCAAGGGGTGGAGGGGAAGAAGGCATCTGGCCATAGACTCCCATCTGCCACAGCCTCTGGGCTGCCAAGAGAGAGGAAGGGAGAGAAGGGGAGAGGGAGAGAGGCAAATGGTGTGAGTGAGGAATGAGGACAGACCGAGTTTTCTGCCCCAAAGTCCTGTGGGTCTTCCTTCTGCTTATCTCGCCAGGTGCACACATATCAGTGCTCTGTCACCCTGAGTGAGGCAAGAGAAACAAAGATACATTGTTCAAAGATGGTTTTGACCTCTGGGAGCCAAACAGCAACGGGAGTGACAAGAAATCAGCAGACATTCATCAGCCCCTCTGGTGCCAGGCTAGCAGAGGCTCTTAACCCTGGCCACCAAGTGTCAGTGCGAGGCAGGCCTGCTGGGATGCTGATTTGGGGGTGTGTGTGTGTGTGTGTGTTTGAATACCAGCTCTATTACTTGGAAGCTGTGTGACTCTGGGAAAATCCCAGCTCATCTGAGGTTTCATTCTCTCATCTGTAAAATGAGGGGGCTGGGCTACGTCATTGGTTTTCAAAGTAGGCGGTCAAAAGATCCCTATAACTGACCAGCTTATAGGAGAGGAGGGGGTGCCATATCCCACCATCCTCAAGATAACCTGTCATGGGATTTGTCTTCAATATGAACGCCCACAGCTCTTTTTCCTCCAGTGTCACCACTTTCTTTGTGCAAATGCCCAACCCCAACCCTTCTGAGCTGAATGTCAGTCCCTCAGGGCAGGTATAACCTAACCCCATATCCAGGTACCCCCAGCAGCCAGTAATTCACAGTCAGCCTACCCCTCCCAGACCAACTAGTGCTTATAGTGGGTACCCCCTTGACGGGAGGGCTCACCCCTCTAGGACATGGCAGGAAACTACAAAGAACTTCCTCCTTTTTGCTTTTAGGGAGAAGAGAGGAACTCAGGTTATGATCCATACCATAAAGCTCATTACACGATTTTTCTCCCTAAATCCACTGTCTTCCAAACCTCCCTATCACTGTTGATGGCATCATTATCCTTCCAGCCCCCCAAATCTTCATAGGCACTCACTCTTTCCCACTTCTCCTATCTAGACAGTTGCCAAATCCAGTCATTTCTGCCTCCACCAAATCTCCCACTTCTATCCCCTTTTCCCCCTCACACTGCTACCACTACAGTTCAGGCCTTCTTCACCTCCTGCCTGGGCTTTTGCAAGAGTCTCTCCCCTCTCAAATCCATCCCCACACACCTGCCAATATGACTTTCCCAAATCACAGCTTTGACTGTGGCGCTCACTCCAGTGACTCCCCATTTGCTCTTGGACCAAATATTATTTCCATCTTTGTCTCTTCTTGTTGTTTTTGTGTAAATTTCACAATACACCGTACATATTACTGCTTGTTTGTAATGTATAAATAACTATAAACATAATGTGGGTATATGCTCAAAAATCTTTTACCAATAGGGGTGCGTGTTGCCAGTCATGTTTGGAGACCGCAGGACTAGACATCTCAAGTCTGTCCCAAGCTCTGAATTTTCCACTGGCACCACCTGCAGGGCAGTGAGGAGAATGCCTCCTTGCCTGAGTCCCAACTCAGTTCCCCTGGAGGAGCCTGTTGGAGCAAGGTCAGCCCTGACAGGATCACAATTCATAGATTTAGAGCTGTAAGATGTGTTGGAGGCCATTGAGTCTAACCTTTTCCTTTTATAGATGAGGTGACCACAGCCCAGAACTAAGCTAAATGACTTGCCTCAGGTCATACCCCTAGCAAAATTCAGAGCCAGGATTCAGAACAGTCTCCTGACTCTGTCTCCTACCTTCCCTGGTACTGGTGGGTCCAGATGATGCTGCGTTTGGCAGTTCAACACCACCTGCTTTCCCTGCTTTGGCCAACCCTAGCCACAAGGGAGGAGACCATCGCAGGGTATTGGTGGTAGTAGCCTTTGACTGACCAGCGCTCCTAGACTGGGAAAGGCCCAGTGCTGGAAAACCAAAGGTTATCTCTTCTCCTTGGCTCTTCCAAGACAATAACATTGTCCACCTGGCTTCCCAAAGTAGGGCCAGAGCCATCTTTCAAAAAAGAAAGTGAAAAAGCAGCAGACTACCTGTCATTAGTACTTTTGCTCAGGAGCAGTAGGGGTTGGGTGGGTTGGGGTGTTGTTGGAGAAGTAGCCCCCAGTCATGACTGGAATACTCCAATGAGGGCTCTTGCACCAAGAGACCCACAGAAAGAAACTAGGAGTAAAATATTAAAAACAATTGTTTCCTTTTGAACTTTGTATCCCCAGCACCTAGCATATAATAGGCTCTTAATAATTGGTGGTTGGTTGATGGACTCCTCATTTAATTAGCCACACAGCCACAAAAGCCGGGGAAGATCTTTCCCTTTGGCCTGAGGGAAAGCACAGGTCCAGCTGGGTAGCAGAGACAAGCCCAGGGCTTAATAGTCTCTGGAGCAAGGTCAGATGACAGAGGCCAAGAGTGAGCCTGGAACCAAGGCCTAATACAACACTGGATGGACTTGTGTAGTGGCAAGGGGCAGGATTCATTTGGAGACCAGGAAAGGCCCCTGATGCAAGCTGCCCTTCATTCGCCCAATTAGCCGTGTAGTTTAGAGAGTTGAACCCAGAGTCTGGATTCAAGCTGAGGTCCTCTCACTCCAGAGTGGGCGCTCATTCCAGTAAGAGTCAAACCACTACCTGGCTGGGGAGGCAGGGTGCAGAGGCAGAAGGCTGAAAGGGACCAGGACAACTGCCATAGGTGGAGGCACATGTTGGTGGGGAGTGGGTCTTGCACTCCAGTCACAGGACAGGGAGAGGAGGAAAGGGACAGGGGGTCAGTCAAGTCAGAAAGCAAACCTCACCTGGCCTGGCCACCTGTGCACTCTATTCCATGCTTTATTAAGGGACCACCATCGTCATCCTTGGGCCACTATGACACAAGCCCTGGCTGGCAGTGACCTGGCTGGCAGTGTCACTGACATCTGAGGCAACAGAAAAGCCCAAGAACCAACACAAGCAATAAGGCAGCTGTAGGCAAGGAGCCATGATGCTGTGGATGGAGTTGGCATTCAATCCAAGAACCCAAGAAGAGATGAGCTGTGAAACCACCTTCCCCTCCCCTTCATCACCAAGGCCCCTGGGGCAGCTACTGGGAAGGTCTCGAGCACATGGAGGCCCAGTGCCCAATAAACTGGGGACTCCCCAGCAGGTGGGAAAACACTGGTGCAAAGGGAAGCCTATACTAAGAGCAGTCCCCTTTCTCTGGAAACCTACCCAGCAACCTTTGCCTCTGAAGGCTGTTTGCAAACAACTGGAATATGTGTATTTGGATATACATGTTAGTGCCAGGGCTCAGGAGGGACACAACTTCCTGTTCCAGGCTGCCCTGGCCCCACTCTCTTATTCCCAGTCCTGGCTCCAGTGCCCTGGATTGTTTGTCCAGGGCCACAATCTAACATGAACCCTTAATTAAAGTACATCGTTGCAGGCAGTGAGCTATATATTCTGGCACCATAGGGGCAGCATTGCCAGGAGCTGGAGGGGAAACCCTCTCAAAAGGGACTATTGGGAATCCAGAAATCTGGGGTTGCCCCTCCTACCGGCCATCTAGGGGATGTCCACCAAGCAGTTTGGGCCAGAAGCCTTAACCACCCTCTCAGATGGGCCCCTGATTTTGTGAGCCATTTGGCTTGTCCTGTCCTAGGAAAATGGAACTTAAAATGGGACAAAAGGAAAGAAGGAAAAAGCCGAGGTGCTTGGAACCAAGCTGTGTCCGTCTAGCTTCTCCTCCCCAGAGCCAGATGGAGGGCTCCACCCCATTCATGCTCATCCTGGGTTAGGTTTATTTCAGTCATCCAAGGAAGGAGCAAAGTCTGAAGGCTTTGGAGAGTGATGTCCAGGGAGGGTCCCACTGATGTTCTGGACGGCGCCATATGTCTGCTGATCCTGTGGGGACAAGGCAGTCCTCTCTGAGGCCAAGCTGCTCAGGACCCTGGGCACATACATCTGTTGGCAAAAAAGAGGTGTTGGGACTTTGGCTCCATGGCTAGATCTCTACACCTGTCCCAGACCTCAGCACTCTAACCCAATCCAACCCCCCCCCCTCTATTCGGGAAGGGAAGTGAATAAGCACCTACTATGTACCAGGTACTGTACTAACCACTTTACAAATATTATCTCATTTGGTCTTGCCAGGTAGATGCTGTTATTATATTCGTTTTATGTTACAGTTGAGGAAACTGAGGCAGAGGTTAAGTGACTTGCCCGGTTTCACACAGCTAGTAAGTATCTGAGGCCTGATTTGAATTCAGGTCTTCCTGATTCCAGGCACAGACCTCTACCCACTGCATCACTTAGCTGCCTATTTACTCCCAGCACCAAGTTTGGAACACTTCCAATTGTGTGAAGATTCAAACCAGACCTGTGAGCAATTTTAAAGCTCTGCCCCAGCTCTTCCCATTCCGACACAACACTGACCCCAAGCACGGCCCTTTCTAGGGCTCAGGCTCCTGGGCTAAGGAACAAGGAGTTGACATTCCCAATCTGTCTCCCTCATTTTCCTTTCTGCCCTATTGGACAGGTGTGTCTTCGAGAGCAGAATAATTTTGAAGTCATTTCTCCAATGAGTCCTACCTATGGTTGGACATTATTTGCAACCTGGGTGACCTGGGGCAAGATGTTGTTGTTTAGTTGTGTCCAGTTCTTTATGGATCATCCGTCCAGAGAATTTTCTTGGCAAAGGTACTGAGTGATTTGCCATTTCCTTCTCCAGTGGATTAAGGGCCCAGGATGACACAGCTAGTAAGTATTGGAGGCCCCATTTGAACTCAGGTCTTGCTGATTCCAGGCCAAGTTCTGTATCTACTGAGCCACCTAGCTGCCTCCTAGGCAAACAGAGGTTGAGTTTCCCAGGGTCGCACAGCTAGTAAGTGTTTGAGGCTGGATTTTAATTCAGGTCTTCCTGATTCCAGGCCCAGCTGCTCTATCCACTGAGCCACCTAGCTGCCCCTGGAGCAAGTCACTGAGCTTGTTTGGCTCTGAGTTTCTTCAGCTCTAAAATGAGGGATTTGGACCAGATGCCCTCTAGCTCTAAAGCTAATTCTAACTCCATGACCTAGGAAGCACATGGCTTCACACATAGTAGGGACTCAGTAAATCCTAGTTAAGGAGAACAAAACTACAGAGCTCTGTGATTCTCCTCCCCCATGCCAGAAGGTTACATATCTTAACTCTGCAGAAAAGATAAATGAGCACAGAGGCCTGGGAGAGGAGAAAAAAAAACCAATGTCACCATTTTGGAGTATCTCAGGAAGTCACATTATCTTCTCTGGGCTAGAAAGCATCTGAAAGAAGTGGGGACTGACTGCTGATGAGCATTAACGTAGAAACTTGCTTTATCAGAGAATCAGGAAATGTCGGCTCCATAATGATTGATTCTCATGTGCTCAGCCAAGGCCCAGAGCGTTCCAATGTGCCAGGACCACATGAATCTGTGCGACGAGGCAAATGACAAATCCTACGACGACTACTACTACTACTACGAAAAGTGGTGACTTACAGCAGCTCTGGGAGGGAGGCGTCCGTCTGTTTCATTTCCTTTGTCGTTTGCCGATTCATCTGTCTATAGATGACAACAAAAATCGCAACGATAAACAAAACCAATCGTCCCGAACTGACACCCTCCAAACAAACAGCCTATTAACACCCAGAATAACAGCACCAGCTGGCACCATCTGAAGTACAGATAGAAGACTGGGGGAGGGGCGGTGAAGAATGGGGGACAGGGAGAAGGTGGAGTAAAGAATACTAGCTTTAAATCCCTGCTCTGAGGTCTCTAAGCTGTGTGACCTTTACCCACCCCACACCTCAGTTTCCTCATCTGTAAATTGAAAGGGTTGGTAGGACCTGGGGAGAGGAGATTCCACATTATACCAAACTACCCACCCGCCCCCTCCCCACTCCCCATCCCTTCTTCCCTCCCTAAGTCATCCCTCCCCACCTACTCTGCTTTAAGTAAAAATAGTGGATGGTAACAATGTCTCCATTGCTCTTCCTTGTACCGTGATGCAGTCACCTCACCTTGTAATTCAGGGGGCTGAGGTGCTTGAAGCAGCCAAAGCAGGTGTAGCCTATGCAGACAGCGATGGTGAGCAGCACTGCCAGCAGGGTGAATAGGCTTGTGGGCGCCTGGAAACCTGAGGATCAGAAACAAACCCCAGCCCTGGAGAATGGGCCTGATCCAAGAGGGGCAGGAGGGAGGAGACCCCACACCCTCAGGCCTTCAGAAAGAAGCCCTTCTCTAAATGGTGGGATGCTCCCAACAAAGCCAAAGGAGGGGATGTCCCCTTCCAAATGTGTGAGCTCTAAGACCCGGCTCCTGGGCCATTCCCCTCACCATGTAAAGAAATCTATGGGAAGCCTTTCCTGATACACTCTCTACCCCAAAGAAACCTTGGGTCAATTTTGTATCTATTTATATATTGGGAGATACTGTGGTGCAGTGGGAAAAACTGTGGATTTGGAGTCAGAGGTCTTGGGTTTGAATTCCAGCCCTGTCACCTTCTTACCTGTGTGACCTTGAGCAAATAACCTAACCTCTCTGGGCCTCAGTTTCCTCATCTGTAAAATGAGAAGGTTGGACAGCATGTCCTCTAAGGTCCCTTCCACCTCGAAATCCAAGATCCTGTGATCTTTTATTTTACATCGTGTCCTCCAAAAGAATGTAAACTCCCTGAGGGTAGGGACTGTTACACTTTTGTCTCTGAATCCTTAGTGTTTATTAAGTTACCTGATCAATAAATGATTGCTGATTGACTCTGAGAAGCAAACGTGCCAACTTTTTCTACCCTTAGTAGGCTCTAATTCCTTATCAATCCAGGGGTGAATATGTGTGTATGCACACACACATACATGTACGCACACACATACATGTACACACACATACATACCCACATGTGTATACACATGCACATATACATGTATGTATATACATGTGTGCACACACACATATACATGCAAATGCACATATCTCCTTAGTATTTAGTATCCACACACATGCACGCACTCCTTTGTCCAGTGGAGACATAGGCCAACAAGCTGGGCCCTTCACACTATGTACCAAATGGCCTGGAAGCTGACTTTGCCAAAAACCTCACCCAAATACAGACAAGGACCATCCTTAAGTTAAGCTGTTTTCTGACTGAACCATCATCTAGATGCCTTAAAACCAGCAAGAGATCTGCTTAGCTGGTTCACATAGACAACACAGTTTCCAAATCCTAGATACTAAGGCTATAAGCTTCCCAAAGAGAGGCTTAGGAAAAGCCTGGAATCTACTGGTCTCCTACCATCATAGAACCAAAGATGGAAGGGAACTTATTCAAATTCCCTCCATTTGACAGATGAGGAAATGAGTTCTACCGAGGTGAAGTGACTAAGTCAACATTACCAAGACAGAACTGGGACTGATCCCGGTCCTCTGACTCCTGCTTTGTCTTGCTTTCTCTCTGGGGATCCTCTCTCCTCACCCTGCCACAATTCCACAACCTCGTAGACAGCAGCAGCTGGACTGACTTCAGTTGGGACAGACGTGTGGGCACCAGTGCTACGTCAGTCTCCCTCCTGCACAGGCATGCTCAGAGGAGTCTGGCAGGGCTACTCACCTAACCTCAGGAAGGAGAAAAAGTACAGCCAGAAGAGGCAGAGGATGGGTGCAGCCAGGGCCTGGTTTACAGCAGCAAAATGGATCTTCTTTTCCAGTTTGGTAGGGAGATAGGCAAAGTACAGGTTGTGCCGATCTACCAGGTGCTTGAGGAGGATATAGATAAGACCTGTGGGAAGGGGGGAGGGAGCCCATGATGCAGGGGCAGGAGGGGTCAGGTCTGTGGTCACGGGGTTACTCTCCTCCGTCCCAAATGCCCTGGTGTCCCTTTCTGTCTACCACACCCAATCACAGGAGGGTGACGCAGTCAGGGATGAACCATCTAACCCACACCCACTTCAACTCCAACAGTAGTGACTGTGATTTCTAATGGGTACTGGTGAAAGGCAGCTGCTATACACTCTCTGGGGATCTACCCCCAAATAGCAATTTCCTGGGACAAACTCCTTTCCAAACTCATAACTGAGAATTCTCTTTGGTACAGCATTTCAAAGAATACTACTAGGGGCCAAGGTGGGGGGAAAGGCACTCACCAAAAGGGACAATGATGGGGCAGGTAATACTGTAGGCCATGATGACAGTGAAAACACATAGCATCCATGCGTACATAGCTCCAAACTCGTACTCAAATGCCTGATTCTGGAGGTCAGAAGGAAATGAATGTTTTAGAGAAGAAAAGAGAGGAAGCAGGGGAAGGTGAACTTATAGGCTGCCTCACCTTGTCAAAACCCAACTACATATCTTACAACAAGGGGTAGTAAAAAAAAAAAAAAAAAGGAAAAAGAAAAGGTGCATAACAAGGGATTTAAGAATTAGGAGACAAACATCCTGTCTTTGATACTAGCTAACTGAATGACTTTGGGCCAAGTCACTTAATCCACTTGGGTCTCAGTTTCCTCTTCTGTAAAACTAGGGGGTTGGACTAGATTGTCTTTGAGTTCCCTTTTCAGGTCCAGAACTATGATTTTTGAAAAAAAAATCCCTAGAACTTTCCCTCCTTCTCCAAATACATGCCCCTCCAATCTTTTAAAATCAGTCTGTCCTCTTGCCATGAAGTCTTTCCTGAATATGCTACCCTACGTATGAAGAACAGCACAATAATGCCCACACAGATATCCAAACATGACTTTACTCTGGCAACTCTGTGGAGGCATAGTAATAGTCACCACTGACTCTTCTTACTTCCACTCTAATTTCTTTCTTTCCTTCCTTCCTTCCTTCATTTTCTTCCTTCCTTCCTTCCTTTCCTTCCTTCTTTCCTTCCCTTCTTCTTTCTTTTCCTTCCTTCCTTTCTTCTTTCTCTCTTTCTTTCAAGCGACTTGCCCAGGATCACACAGCTAGTAAGTATCTTGAGGCCACATTTGAACTCAGGTCCTCTTGACTCCAGGGCTGGTACTCTATCCACTGATAACCTAGCTGCCTCTCCACCCTAATATCTTAAACAACAGGGTGCAAATTGTCTTATAATAATCTTCCCTATTTCTTTGGGGTAGAGAGCAGAAATTATTATCTATAGCAGAGAAGAAAATTGGGCTGCAGAGGGGTGTGCTGAAGCCAGCTTGAACTGGCTTGGGGAGAGCCAACTGTCAAATCTTCAGTGTAAACATTTATATCATGGAAAGTGGCAACTGTGACAAATCAGGGCTTAGTTTATTATTTTGTTGAATGTCTAGACTTAAGAAGGCATGGAGAAAATGTTAATAATACAAATTAAGCTTAAAAACTTATGTGCATGCCTTTGGTTTGTTTTTTTTTGTTGTTGTTATTGTTGTTGTGAGAGCCAGAATACCCAAAGATCCTGACAATCTGGATATCTTAAAGGTGACAATACCAATTCACTTCAGGTTCAGGTCTCTGAGGACTACACACAACACACTCTGCAGATAGCGCCTGCAGATGATACCTCCTTCTTTGAACTCAGAGGATCACAGAAATTAAGAGCTGGAAGGGACTTTGGAAATCATCTAAATCAAGGATTTATAACCTTTTTCGTATGAGACCCCTTTGGCAGTCTGGTGAAGCCTATGGAATCCTCAGATGTTTTTAAATGCATAAAATGAAATTCGTAGAATTACAAAGGAAATCAATTATATTGGAATGCAATTATCAAATGTTTTTTTAAATATTAATAGCTAGCATTTATATGGGCAGCTAGGTGGTACAGTGGATAGGTTGTTGGGACCAGAGTCAGGAAGACCTGAGTTCAAATCTGGCCTCAGACACTTACTAACTGTGTGACTCTGGGCAAGTCACTTCACTCTGTTTGCCTCAGTTTCCTCATCTGTCAAATAAACTGAAGAAGGATCTCTCTATCTTGATAGTACCTCTGCCAAGAAAACCCCAAACGGGGTCATGAAGAGTTGGACATGACTGAAGTGACTAAACAAAAAGCATTTCTATCAGGCTTTAAGCTTCACAAAGCACTATACAAACATTTCATTTTATCCGCATGACCATCTTGGGAGTTGCGTAATATCAGTATCCTCTTTTTTACAGATGAGGAAACTGAGGTAGACAGAGGTCGAGTAAGTAGCTGAGATTCATGCGACTAATAAGTGGCTGAGGCTGGATCTAAAGTCTTCCAGATTCTGGGTCCAGTGCTCTATCCACATGGCCAAGGTTAAGAACTGAGCTCCAAGTTAAGAACCTCTGATCTAACTCCAACTCCCTCATTTTATAGAACACGGAAAATGAGGTCCCCTCAAAGTTAAGTGACTTGCCCAGTCACCTAGATAATAAATAGGGGCAGCTGGGTGGTACAGTGAATAGAGCGCCAGCTCTCGAATCAGGAGGACTTGAATTCAAATCCAGCCTCAGGCACTTGACACACTTACTAGCTGTGTTACTCTGGGCAAGTCATTTAACTTGGATTGCCTCAGAAAAAAAAAGATAATAAATAGCAAACCCAAATGTTCCAAATGATTCCAAATGTATTTCTCTTTCCCACTCCACCATTGACTTCTTAGTGCACTGAGAGCAAGTGATTACATCCTGGGGTATACGGTTCACTGTTTCAAGTACTCTGCCTGGATAAACCATGATCTCCTTAAAGGCTGGGTAGGTCTATTCTACTGTCTTTCACTCCTCCCAGAGTGTCCACATAGTTGTTGTTAACTGGCCAATGAAAGGAAGAAGACAAGAATAGAGAAGGCACTGAGCCTGTTGATAAGACAGCAGACAACCTTCCAGCACCTGTTTGAGGTTCCTTCGGTCAGCAGCTGTCTTGGCCATGATCATGCGGATGGTGTAGAGAATGAGCCCAGGCAGCCGCAGGAGCTCCATGCCATTACCAATAAAGGCTGAGGCGATGACGTAGTTCACAAAGAAGGCTCCTTGGTCAGGCAGAAAGACACACCTAAGGGAAAGCCTGGGTCAGGATCAAGGATAGTGCCCTGGGCAGGAGACTGGGGGCAAGGGAAGGTCCCAATGAGACAGGAAGGGCAGAAGGGCTCAGCCTCACCCTTGTGGGGGGGAATATTTGGGGGAGCTGGAGAGATAAGCAAGTGAACTGTGCCATTATGCCAAGAACGCAAGGAAGCAGGCAGAGCAAGAGTCCTTGGGAAGGACAGTAGGTGTGTGGGTGTATGAGTGTGCTTACAGCATCTGTCTGAGCTATTCAGACAATCAGATCCCACAAGGACAGCCAGTTCAGTATTATAGTTTAATTATCCTGCTGCTTCCCTTCCCTGCTCCCCCAAGTGGATGAGTTTGCTGTAAATAAGTTTCAGAGGATGAATAAGGTTCTGGCTAATTGAGTTTTATCCTCAGAAAATTAATAACATTTCCATAAGCACAGTAAAAAGTGGGTCAGCTCACAAACAAGCTGACAAGAAAGGCTCCACAGGTGCCCACCCCAAGGGTGGCTGAAATCCCAATATGGACCAGCAAAGCCCAAGGCCTTGGGTTTTTTTTTGGAGGGGAGGGTTGGAAAAGAGGGGGAAAAGAGGAAATAGATCTTTTCCTGAAGCACAGATTTCAACCTGAAAGCTTCTGCACCAGGTTCCCCCTTTATCCTGGGCAGGCCCCCATTCCTCTGTGGGGTATTTGTCCCTGGGAGTATGCCAGACAGATGGGTGAAAGAACAAGGGTTATGTGTATGGGGACATATTATGTGTACCACTTACTCCAATCTGACTGAGGTCTCAGAGGAAGCTTTGTCAAATAACCACCGGAAGAAAAAATCTAGACTGGAATAGAAATGGATCTCTTGAGATTATTTTCACTATCCACAGAGACAGACAGACAGGCAGACAGACAGACAGACACACACCAGAATGGAAAAAGACTGTACGTGGAACTTGATTATGTACAACTGGCTTTTCCTTTTAAATATAATCAATTCAACCTTATACTTTCAAAGCTCTCCTGTTTGTCTGTGTTTCCTTCTAGACTCCCTTCTGATTTCCTCTGCGCACTAAAAAAATGTTTCAATAACCCATTTTTCTTTCTTTTCTTTTGTAACTCTATTACTAGCTTCTCTCTTCTTCTGATCTTGCCTCCCCATGAGTGAAAAAGAAAAACAAAACTCTGATAATATACAAAATCAAACAAAACAAATTCTTAAGTGGCCAGCCCTTAAAATGTACAACTCATTCTGCACCTTGAGTCTGTCTCTGCCAAGAGGTGTAATGGCTCTTTTTTTTTTACAGCTATCTAGGCTTATCAAGGATGAGGGACCTGTCCAAGGTCATCCTACTAGTAAGAAGAGCTGGGATTCAAACCCAGGTATCCTAACTAGTGATCTCTGGCTTTTCTTGCCACACCGTACTGCCTCTCTGCTGTGACTTTTAAATAGGACACATACAGTCGATGACTAGAGCTTCCCCAAGTGACATGGCTAAAAGGTGGCTTTGCTTTTAATTATCCATGTAAAAGAAGGGGGGCATGAATCTCTCTTTGGACAAATTAATGCCTAATTCTAACAGAACCTCTACAATAATATTCTAAATAGGTAACATATAAATGAAAAAAATAAAAATACTCATAGGTCGATGCTAATGAAATTCCATATTTCTATGGAGAAAGACATGGATCTCAAAGTGGAAAGTGATGCTTTATACCTGGTAAGACCCAGAGAAGGGAGGATCAGCACCATGAAAATCAAGAAAATGTACACCTTGATCATCATTATTCTGTTTTCTCCTGACCTAAAGAAAAGAAAAGGTGAGCTTCCAAAAGATTTCCACCATGTCCTCCAATGTTCCTTTTCAGGTTCTTTGTCATGTGCATATGGGCCCAAGCCAGCCCGCTAAAAGGGGAATGCTGGGGGACCCTGCTCACTCACTTGGTCCAGTGTGACTCCAGCAGTGTGGAGTAGTAGACGATGGAAGGCAGCAGTGCAGAGAAGGACCACAGAAGGAGTGTTGGGAAGAACTGACTGATTATTGGGTCCTAGGGAATAAGAGCCAGAGTTAGCCTCAGCAAGGGCAGGTAGAACTGGGCCCACAGGACTCTATCGCTATGGGGAAAGGACCTGATGGCATTGGCACTCAATGCCTGGGGGAGTGGGGGAAGGGGACAAGGGGAGAAGTAGAGTTCTGAAAAGAACAGCTGACAATTAACCAAATACTAGAATGAAACAGAAACAAAATCCACAAAGATATGTGTGGGTGGAGGGGAAAGGAATTTGAAAATGGATATCTCAGCCAAACCGATTCCAGGAAAACCAATGACTACATCCTCAAGCTGAAATGTGATGCAGTAAAATTAACTACACACACATAGTGGGATGGAGCTTGAATTGGGAATCAGGCACCATGGATTCTTCCAACCCCAGTTTTGTCACTAAGGAGTGATATGACCCTGGACAAGTCACTTCACCTCAGGCAGCCTCAGTCTTCCCATATGTAAAATACAGTGGTTGAACTAAGCAGGTATGATCAAGGACAAGTCACTTAACCTGACAGATCCTCAGTTTTTTTATCTGTTAAATGGGGATAATAATACTCATCTGCCTACCCAACAGTAATGATGTTTGGTTCAAATGAAAGACTGCATGTAAAATGCTTTGCAAATGCTAAAGTGTAATATAAATGTCAGTTATTTCATAGGATCATAGCTCTAGAGCAGGAAGAGACCTCAAAGGCCATTAAGCCCAAATCCCCTCATTTTATAGATAAGGAAACTGAGGCACAGACAGGTTAAATGATTTGCTCATGGTCACACAGCTAATAAATGAATGAGAAAGGATTTGAACTTGGGTGTTCCAGCATTCCATCCACTATCCTATCTAGCTATGTCCTACTTCACTATCACTATTATAGTTTTAAGGGATTCCCAGTCTTAAGTGTTGGGTATTTTTCATCTTCTCTACTCAAGATTTAAAACTACAGAAACAACATCAAGACATGTGTGGCCCCTTCATCCCTCTCAAGCTTTAGCTTTCTTATTTCAATTACCGTACTGATTTCTCCCCCTTTCTCTCTTTCCCTCTCATCTCCGCCCCCTACTGCCACCTTCCCACCTCCAACAAGGTGGAGACCCAGCACTCACATTTAGGGCATGAATGGGTTTGGTGACATTGAACTTGTCCATGGTGGAGATGATGATCGAAGGAGTAGTCAGGAAGAACAATACCACCGACAGGATGAAATTGATGCCTGACCACTGGAACCACCATCGAAAGCCCTGAATGGAAAGATTCTTCCTGCAGGAAAAAGAAAGACAGAAAGAGAAGAGAAGTTCATTTACAATGTTTCCCGACTCCCCCTCAGCATTTCAGCTAGAAGCAGTCCCAGGTGTAGAGACATCGCCCATGTCCAGGGACTCAGAGGTATTAGGCATCTCTAGTCCTTGGACAACCAAGGCTAGGGCCACAGAGGATTCCTAGTGAGGGATTCAATGCAAAAACCTGACTTTTGGACATGCAGGAGTTAACATAAGACCCACCTCTGCACTGGCTTTCAGCCGGAGGCAGGCCAAGCCACTGGATCCCTGCAGGCTTGGAGGGGAAACAAAAGAGGCGAGTTCACCCTCCTTGGGTTACCCACTGGATGACATATGTGTTTACTTTGTAACTGTAACTTGGAGACATAGCTGGGGCTGTGGAAAGGGTGCTGAGCCAGGAACCATGAGAAAAAGTGGGCTGCAGTTCCTGTTCTGCAGCCTACTAGCTGTGTGATGGACTCTCCAGTTTACACACACACACACACACACACACACACACACACACACAGATACACATGTGTGTATTTAATTTACATATACATGTATGTATAAATAGATTTATTTTATATATGTTGTGTATGTGTGTATATAATTTACATGCATATATAATTTTATATGTATATAATTTATGTGTGTTAATTGTATATATAATTTACATGTGTTTATATTTTGCATGCAAATATAATTTATGTGTTTATATGTGCTTGTATAATTTATGTGTGTTTATATATAATTTATATGTGTGCGTATATATTTACATATGTGTAGATATAACTTATATGCGTGCATCTGTGTGTATGTATATTTAAGTATGTATTCCTCCATTAACATGTAAGCTCCTTGAGGGAAGTGATGGTTTTATTTGGTGTTTGGCACTTAGTAGGTGCTTAATTGAACTGAGAAATGGTATCACTCATGTTCAAAGAGAGCCAACTGGGTTTGTAACAAACAAGAAAAATTTCCCAAATTATAAGATGGAATCTCCACTGGGGGTGTGTGTGCCCCCCTTTCCCCGCCCCCGCTGCAATTAAGCAAATTTTCTTTATACTGTGTTGTGAAAAAGCCAAGAAGAGAACACTTCCGGCTTGAGGAGGGAAGGCAAGGTTAAGCAACCTACACCACTGACATGCCACAGACCTCTATGTTCCTCCCCCTTGGCAACTGTCTCCCCTTTCTTCCTCCACCCTCTTACATTTTCTCTCTCTTTTCCTACTCTTTCTAGCACCTAGTACAGTGCCAGGCACATAGCAGGTACTCAATAAATGCCTGTTGATTGATTCTTCCAGCTTCTGCCTTAGATCAAATATTTTTAACCTTTTTTTTTGACACTGGCTTTGAACAGTATGGTAAAACCCATGGCTCTCTTCTCAGAATAACATTTTAAAATAATTAAAGGCAATGCTAAATTTGAGTTAAACATTAGTGAAAACAAAGACATCATTTTTTCCTGATACAAGTGCATGACCCCCTGAAATCTATCCACAGACCCCACATTGAGAACTCCTGCCTTAGACCTACCATGGGATAGAGGGGCTGCTAACCCATGGCCCAGGGGAGAGGATAACTGGGTTAATAAGGTACATGTAGGGACCCCAAGGAGCTAAGTCATTAATAGTCTGAACTTCCACCATCTAACCTGTCATAGTGTTACTGGGGAGACAGGTCAGAAAGTGATTAGTGAGACAAGTAGGCAGAATTTCACTAAACTGCCCACTAGGCAGTGTGGTGTAGTGGTTAGAAGTGGTGGCTTGGAAGTCAGGATAGACCTGGTCTCCTATTCCATCTCTGATACTCATTAGCTTTGGGAAAATCACTCAGTCTCACTTCCCTCACCTGCCTGTTGTATGTACCTCACAGGTTTATTGTGACAATGAGCAATGGCTGTAAAGACCTTCGCAAACTCAAAAGCCCTATACAAATGTGAGCTATTACTGCTGTTATTAACAGCATGATGGGGTGGGAAGATCATATCCTATGGTGCCCAAGGATTTGTGCCAGACACAACTCTGAACAACAGATGCAAAATCATTGTAATAAATACAAGTCCTTTCCACCAACACCCCTCCCCAAATCCAGTCCCCATGGAGTCAGGCCAAGGAGCTCACCAACAAATGTTCTCTGGATAGGAGGCAAAGGCAACAGTCCAGCTGGAGGGGCAGAGTTCTTTGCTGTAGGACGAGGGCTGTGGCTCATTTTTGCAACTACAGCCCTGACACTTGCAAGCGTTGAAATCCTTGAGGATGCTGCCGAGACAAAAGACAGATTGGAATGCACCCAGAAGACAGAAGGGGCTCATTTCTACCATGGCAAAGACTGGGGTTCACTGGGAGACATTCTGAAAATGCTTGAAGGAGTGACATGACCACCTCTGCCTTCCTATGAGACATTCCTATCCCTGATGTCTCTCCTGTCCAAGATCATGGAGCTTACTCCAGTCTTGTAGGATAGTGGTCCTGCCCATTGCTATGCCTTTGGGTCCCACTTTGTCTCTTCTCTCTCCCCACAAATAAACTCCCTCCAAATATTCTATCGCAGGCTCATCTTTGACTTCTTCTGTTATCCCTGTGGGGTGAATGACACGATACTTATCTAGGGGTAACACTGAGAGAGATGCTCTCTCAAGGTCCAAGAGATATCAGAGACATGGGGTGGAAGGGGGAGCTAGTTGGCCTTCAGGGTCTGAGTATGGAAGAGGGGAGGAAAATATTTCAGATGGCTACATTTTCCTTGGCACCAGGCTGCTCCCAAGTATAGAGAGGCAAAGCAAAATGTGCCCTGCATTGTCCATCTATTGACACAAGTAACTTCAACTTAGAAAATGGCTTCTGTTTAGTTAAGCTGAAAAATGACATTTACTTTTGTCTCAGTTCCCCTCAAGCCCTCCATATTTTTACCTTTGCTTCTAAGCTGATTAAATGGTCTTATTTCTGGAAATGAAGATTAGCCTACCTACAAGATAGATACTAACAGAAGCCAGTCACTGTTCCCGAGAGGTACATAAGACTCCTTCAGGCCCAGTGGTGGCAAAGGGTGCGGTGACTGCCTTCTTAAAGGAGTCTCCCCGCGGCTACATGTGCTTCTTGTCATCTTTGGACTCTTAATAAAATTCTCCTAAATTGCTTATCAGCAGGTACCTTGGGAAGAGGAAGAGAATCTTCCATATGATGTCTTCTTAAGGCTAGGGTTACCGGGGAGCCTTTGCCTCCAATGGGTCAATGGTGCCTCTCAGATATTCCCACATTCAATGTTTCAGTGAGTGGGCCACAGATGGCTATAACTGGGTTTGGAAGAAACCTGGGACAGCAAGCTTACATTCTTCCCAGACTCAATGTTACTCCTGTCTTTTGACCTCAGGGAAAATTGGGGAATTCAAAAGTTGGAGAAAGGAACACTGTGTTTCTAACACTGATATCACAGGGGTGGGAACGGAATGGAGGGAAGACCTTTTAGATGTGGCAAGAAGGACAAGGCCTGAGCTAAAGTAGGATGGTTCTCTAAGGTGATGCCAAAGCTTGTCAGCTCAATTAGTTAAAGCCTAGTGCTGATGAGAACAAGGCCAGGGGTGAATCATTACATGAACCAGTTAGCAATCCCTGTTCTGTGGTCATAAATGACTTTATCCTTAACCTGTCAGCCATCTTATAAATGTATACTATGGATCATAAAGGAGAGTAGCCGGGAAAGTGAGGATAGTTCATTGTAGTCTTTCACTTCTATGGCAGAAGAAGAGGAGGCCATATGTCCTAGTCATGATGAATAAACAGCATCCTCTCGGTATCTAAAAGTTAGCCCACGAAGGTCCTGGGTAAGTAGGAAATGAACAAAAGATGAACAGAGACGGGAAACAGAGAGAGCTTTTGGGAAAACAAGATCCAGAGCCCATTCCTCAAACTGTATCCACTCACAAGGTAGCCATGGACTGCTCCTGGAAGGTGACAAAGGCCATTCCCAAGGGGTGATCCTGAACTGTGCGTTCCTCCTGCGATAACCTTTGAAGCAGCCTGTCTTTCATCCGGGTGTAGTAGATGATGGCATCTTCCTGCCGGGACAACACCAACTTGATCCACGGTAACATGGTAGGGAGAGATGGGACACTGCCCAGACCCCGAAAACTATGGGACCTTCATAACACCACATAACCTGTCCTGTAGGAACTCAACCCATGTAAACTGACTGAGATAAAGAGGAGACAGCTCCCAGCAGCTTGTGGAACAGTACGCCTAACTAAAGGGTCAAGGTCCGCACCTTCTCACACCCCTGGATCTCGCAGAAACAGAACTGGCCACAGGGCTTGGGGTTGATGAATGTGCACTCGCCGGTCTTCTCCTGCAGTTTGGTGTAATAGTTCAGGCTTTTCTCAGCTTTTTTTCTGCAAGTTCGGAGGAAAAATCAAGAGAAACAAAAAACACAGACAATGTTTCCCAAGGTGTGGCCAGACGATGATGAACAGATGAACGTGCTCTTTGTGGCCACTGGGACAAAAATTTCAATTAAACTCAAACATTTGTTAAGTGCCAACTGTGGTCAAAGCACTGTGCTAGGGGAGGAGACGGACAAAAATAAAAGTCACTGCCCTCAAGAAGCTTATAGTCTACTGACCAAATTTCATGTTAAAATTAAGAGTGTTTTATTATTCAAGCAGGGGTCTTGTTCATTTTATAGCTGAGGAGACATGGCTCACCAAGGAAGACAGGAGTAGAACCTGACAGTCTTGCTTAATACGTAAGGTTCCCTTTCCCCCACTTTCACAGGACCCTTTGACATCATGCACATTCTCCTGACTTACCTTTCATTACACAGATAAATTAGCTTCGCGACATCATAGCATAGTTGGACCTCTACTACAGTACAGGTGGGATAGGCATCTCTGCAGCAAGGAAAAAGGAGGAGAAAGGACACAGAGTAGGCATTATGGAAAAAAGCAAACTCCACTCAGAGAACATTATCATTCATTTAAAACGGTAACCAATGGGCAAAATGAGCTTCTCATGAGTTGTTCTTATGGAGAACTCCTAAAAGTCTAGAAAGGGGTTCTTAACCTGGGATCCATGAACTCTTCTTTTTTAAAGATTTGGATAACTATATTTCAATAAAATTGGTTTACTTTGTAATCATATATTTTTATGCATGTAAAAAAGTTTTATTGGTGGTTCTTGGTTGGTCTTCCTGCCACAAGTCTGTCTCTGCTCCAGTCCATCCTCAACTCAGGTATCAAAGTAATCTTTCTTAAGTAGATTTGACCATATCACCAACCCTCTCCCCGGCCCCCCCACCCTGCCCCCGCCACTTGATAAACTTCAGTGGCTCCAAATATAAAATCCTCCGTTCCCAATCTGGCCCCTATCTTTTTAGTCTTTTGCACCTTAATGCCCCGCACCATCCCTACCCTTCTTCCTCCTCCCCTCCCCAACATGCTCTGTGATCCACGGACAATGTCTTCCTTGCAGTTCCTAGAACAAGACACTCCACCTCCAGACCCTGGGCATTTTCCTTGGTTGTCCCCTATTGCTGGCATGTTCTCCCTCCTTGTCTCTACCTCCTACATCCCCTGGCTTCCTTTAAGTCCCAGTTAGAATCCCACCTTCTACAGGAAACCTTTCTCAATTCCTCTTAATTTTAGCGTCTTTTCTTTGTTAATTATTTCCTATTTATCCTGTATAATATATAGCCTGTCTATACATAGTCATTTGAATGTTGTCTCCCCAGTTAGATTGTGAGCTCTTCAAGGGAGCCTTTCGTTGCTCTCCAGCACTTAAAACAATGCCTGGCATGTAAGAGTGTAAATGTTAATTGACTGAACGACTGATAAATTCTTTTTCATTCATTCATTCATTCATTTATTCATTCTGGTCCAGTTACTCTTCCAGTTTTTGTTTTCTGAGCATGTTAACAAAACTTCTATCAGGAGAGACTTTGAGGGACATGCCCTAATTCCCCTGGAAAATCTTACCTAGACTCCTTGTACCCAAAAATTTGTTGGGTATTGGTACCCTTTGGAGCTTTCAGCATGTAAGATAGTGTGTTGATAAAGCCGAACCCCACAAAATAAATTTATGACTTTATTCAAGAAAGATATTTAACAGGAATTATCCACACATGATTATTAAAGGAAACTTCCTAGCTCAATACAAACATACAAATATCTAAGTTTCTACTTTTCATGTATAATATTCTTATTTTTACTACTTATGTTGTCTTTAGCGAGTCACCTGAGGCAGTATGTTGCATAACTACATGGTAGAGTGCTGCGCCTGAAGTCAGGAAGGCCTGAGTTTCAAATCCAGTCTCAGGCATTTTCTAACTGTGTGACCTTGGGCAAGTCACTTAACCTCTGATGACCTCAGCTTCCTTCCTCATCAGTAAAATGGGGATAATGATAGCACCCACCTCCCAGGGTGGTTGTGAGGATCAAATGGGATAACCTTTTAAAATGTCTGGTGCATAGTAGGTGCTTGATAAATACTTGCTCCCTCCCCTTCCTCAAAGACTGGGCTTGAACTCAGGTCTTCCTGACCCTAAGCCCAGCACTCTAACCACACTGCCATGCTACTTCTCTTGACAGTCTGGACAAAGATACACTTCAGCCCAGCCCTGCTCCGAGGTCTCAAAGAAGATAGTGTGAATTAATGAAGAGCTACAGTACAAGATCACTCCCACCTCCCCTCATCCACGGAGATTAGCTACTAAAGAACTAGAATGGTCCCATGACCAAATAACCTCCTGGAGGAGGCCACCCCAGGGCAGGTCCTGGAGCCTGACTTCCTCGTGGCTCTGGGACATTTCCAAGGTTGACCTGATAAATAAGGCTGTTTTCATCCCCGCTGGGGGCTTGGCCCATAGGAAGCTCGGCCATTGCCCTCCTTACCTGAAGTGGCTTTCTAACGTCTCTTTCCTGGTGTTTTTGGGGAGTCCTGTAATAAACAGCGTGCGCCTCACCTGCAGGAGAAAAAAGCAACAACAAAAGTGACTTACTTTTGTAAATAACATCTCTAGGATGTGTCCTTCAGGGGTGTTGCAATGCCCAAATGAGTCTTGTATAAAAAGCCCTTTGAAAACCTCAATAAATAATATAGAAATATACATTTTATATATAATAGAAATAATAAATAAATTAATGTATGTCAGTTTTTTTTTCCTCTGTAAAGCATTCTCCAGTTTACAGAGTATTCTTAGGTAAATGATTTCATTCCAACCTCACAGTAACCCTAGGAGGTAGATAGATCAGGCAGGTGCTGTTCTCATTTTACAGGGGGGGAAGCTGAGTCCTGAAGGGCCTCAAGGACTTGCCCAATGGTGCTCCCCCAGTAAGTGGCAGAAGGGAGACCAGGATCTAGATCCTTTGACAGCTACTCCTGAAGAGCTTTGAGAAACTCAAAGAAAACAGCACAGTTTGTTTTGTTCTTTCCAAAGTCCCAGAAAGAAAACATCTGGGAACCCAGTGGATGGTTTATTGGCCTTTGCTTTGGGCCTCTCTGCTGCCTTTCACAGAAGGGTTTGTTGACGTAGCACCTTCTTCAGAGGCCTACAAAGCACAGGAAACCACAAAGGCAGGTTTATTTGCAAGGTGGGAAGATTGAGAAACAAGAACCCAGAAAAGAGAACTGGCCGGCTCAAGGCCACACAGTGATTCTGGGGCCCTGCTAACCGCAGAACAATTCATCTAGGGGAAGCAGGGTTGCCCTTAACCATGTGGAATGTGCCTCACCATAGGAAGAAGAGAGTGGAGAGATGAAGTATCATGTGTGGGGACCAGCAAGAAGGCAGATGCTGTTGATCTTGGGACATAACACTTCTTACTTGATTTCTACTTGGAGAAGAGGTTAAAAGAATTTTTTTTTAAGATAAGACCCTTCTGAATGTAGGTTGAAGCATATTGTGTGTGTTTGTGTGTGTATGTGTCTGTGTCTTCTTTCACAATACGGAATATGGAAATGTTTTTCATGATTGCACATACATAACCTATTCAAATTGCTTACCATCTCAGTGAGGGGGAAGGTGACAGAAGGGAGAAAACTTGTAACTCAAATTTTTTTTAAACTGAACGTTAAAAAATGTCTTTATATGTAATTGGGAAAAAATAAAATATTTAAATTAAAAAATAAAACTAAAGATATGACTTAGGAAGTAAGAAGACCCAATACCCAAAGGCTATGATGACATAAATAAAAAAGGTCACCAAAAGGAAGCTAATGTACGAGTAAATGAAAAGACCAATGAAGATCCTGGAGAACAAATAATGAAGCAGACCTCTCTCCTTACGGCAGAGGGGTGGGGAAACACAAGTACAGGATGTAGTATACATTGTAAGACAAGGTTGCTGTATCAAGTGTTTTTTTTTTCTTAACTGTTTTTCTTTGTTACACGGGGGAGTTCAATCTGGAATGGAGAGAGAGTTGTTGGGGTTTTTTTCTTTTCCAGAAATAAACGTCACGTAAAGACAAAAGGTATCATTAAAATGTTTTGTTTTGTTTTAAGATATGACTTGAAAATTGGGGATAAAATGTCAGAAATCTCAGCAGAAAAGAACCCATCAGCAAAATGAAAAATAAAACAGTCAAAACTCCTCTGTTGATAGTCTTGTCCTTCAGACCTTGGAAGAAACACTTGAAAAGCCCAGGACAAGCTCAGGAGCAAATCTGCAATCTTGGGCTCCACCAAGGCCCTCTCTGACCTCAAGCAGAGATCAGGATGGATTGGGGGAGTTCCCACTGGGCCATCCCTCTTTGCACCCTTCCCATTTCTGGGCAGAGGTTCTGGCTATGTTCACTGACCAGGTTTTCATCTTTGTACTTGATGGACTGGGTATGATGCCTCATGAAGCCAACAGTGAGCAGCAGGTAGATGACGGCAAAGATGGTGTGCAGCCAGAGCAGGTCATTTCTGAGGAGAAGAGAGAAAAAGAGGTTCAGAGTTGGGTTTGGGGGGCACCAAGGGGAGCACTAGGGATTTCACATACAATTCTCTTTTTTGGTACTACTTTGTATATGAAAATGTTAATTTCTTCCTTCCTCTTTTTTTCTCCTCCCTCAGAATATTTAAGATACACCTTTTTTGGAAGGGGACAGGAAATGGATACAAAAGATGTGTGACTCCCTCACTGCAGTCATGTAGCAGGGCTGGTTTTGATTGGCTATGACATTCCCAGTTCTCACTCAACTCACATGACCTTCAAAGTGATCTTCCTTTCAAAATTTAGGTCTAACTGTATCACTTTCCACCCTTCTTCCCATTACTCTCATGACTCCTTATTACCTTCAAGATCAAATATGAAATATTTTTTGACCTTTAGAGTCTTTCTCCACCCGGCTTCCATCTACCTTTCCAGTCATTATATTTTACTCTCTTGGACTATTTTATGACCTAACAACATCTGCCTTCTTTCTCATCTCCACTTGGTGTTTTTACTGGCTATCCCCCATGCCTGGAATTTTTTTCCTCCTCACCTCCAACTCCTGGTTTCCTTCAAGCCTCAGCTCAAATCTTACCTCCTGCAAGACGTCTTTCCCACTCCCTTCAGCTGCTAGCCACTTCCCCTCTCAGACTACCTTTCCTCTACTCTGTATATCTTGGACATACATACATAGTTGTTTACGGGTACCTTCCCCCATTAGAAGGTGAGCTCCTTCAGGGCAGGGATGGTGTTTTTGCCTTTCTTGGTACTCCCAATGCTCAGCACAGAGCTTAGCAATCCTAGCATTTAGTATAATGCCTGTTGATTGATTGACCGACTCCTCAGCTTTACAACAGCTTTTGGCCCTGGGCCCACTGCTGCTGTCCTTGGGCAGGGGCTAGAAAAGCTCTTGTTCTATGGAAAGAGAAGGGGTAGGAGGAAGGCAGAGTAGAGATTCGAATGTTAGGGATAAGGAAAAGAAAAGTGCCCAGAACAGGGTCAACAGTCTATACTCTGGGTCCTGAAGTAAAGATGTCAGAAAGATCCCTCCCTGCCCTCACTCCTTGTTAACTGTAAAATATCTGCATCTCTGGGGCATCAGGGGCTCCTTTTGTGAGTACCTCCTGCAAAACATGCGTTTTTGTCTGCGACATTGATGGCCGCACAGTCACAGACAGGGAGAGTTCACAAATTTGCTTGTACTTGGCCCTCTTCTCATCTCTATCAATAAATCAACAAATATTTATTAAATAGCTACTAAGTGCCAGGCACTGTACCAAGTGATGAAGATATGAAAACAAAAATTAAATAGTCTCAGCCCTCAAGGAATTTGCTTTCTAATGGAGGGGATAAGTACATTTATAATGTATCTACAGCATAAATTTAAAGTGAATAAATACAAATCTGTACAAATTCATTAAATACAAGTTAGTTTGGAAGGGAGGGTACTGGGGGGATAGGAAAATCTTCATACAGAAAATGGTGCTTGAGTTGGATCTCAAAGGAAGGGAGGGACTCTGAGATGCCCCACTTTCTATGCTTGCTCCTTTGATAACATCACTCAGTTTCATACTTTCAACTCCCATCTCTGACTCTCAAAGCTATATTTTCAACCCTGACCTTGATTCTGAGCTGGCACCCTGCATCTCCCACTGCCTATAGCTTATCTCCAACCATATATCCAACAAGCATTTCAAAGTCAGCTTGTCCAAAACTGAACTTTATCTTCCACCCTAAACCTACTCTTATTGGCTTCTGAACATGTTGTGGCCTGTCCTGGGCTCCCCAGTCTGGTTTCCCATTAAATTCCTCCCCGAGTAGAAACATACATCAGAAAAAGGATTGGTAGCCCAGCCTCTGCCGGGTTCATACTCTCCCCAATTCTGACACTCACCCAGTCTGCAGATTTGCTATCGTCGTCCTCCCAAAACTGTAAGGATCTTTATCTGCAGATAAAACACAGACACACTGTCCCAAGAGTCTTGAAGAAGATCGATAGGGAAAGTCAGCTGGTGTTTATAGAACTCTGTGTGACTGGCTAAAATAAAATAATGTCTAGTCTAGACACCAGTGATTCTCATTTCTCGGGATATTAGAACACTGTATCCAGGGTTCACTTTGGCATACCATCCTGGATTTTTTTTCCTTTTAATATCCTTTAATATCCAGTATGCATGCATTTTTATAAGTCAAAATAAATTAAAATTTGGTTCTAGATAACTTCATTACAATCCTTAGGATAATTAGAAACATCTTAGGGCATCACAAAACTAGACTTGGGAATCTCTACCAAGGATGAAGATTAATTTCAGTATCTGAAAATGAGAACTGTTATAGAATACTTGAGGGGGAAAAAAAGTCACAGAATGTAGAACTTGACTGAAGAGAGTTGTATTGTGACAAAAGCACTGAATTTAGAAATTTAGACATTTAGATTTTACTTATTTATTTTTATTTATTTAGAAATTTATTTAAATTTAGAAATTTAGAAACCTACATTCAAATTTCAGGTTTGTTATGTAACATAGCTGTGTGATGTTGGTTAGGTCTCTGCACTCAGATTTTCTCAAATTCAGCCCTTACTCCCTAGAGATCCATTCTGGATCTTTGTTAATGAGCTCCAAAGAGAATCCCTGCTCTGGTCTCTCCCTTCTCCAATCAGAAAAGTGGGTAGGGAAAGTTCTTACCCAGTAAATCGCCAGAGAGATTGACAGGCAGGATGACACACAGAGACAGGAAGCTGATCACCACCAGCAGGAAGATGATATGGCGTTGAAAGGACAGGTAGTGTATGGCATCATCTCCACACCACTCCTGGATATGTTCATCTCTGGGCAGACACAGACACACACAAACACACAGTTTCAATTGAGTAGCTTGGGCCAGAAATTTCTCCTTAATGTTACCCTGGTTTATGTTGATAGCACTTCATGCAACCATCTAAGTGTGTAAAAATATGTGTATGCATGTGTGTGTGTGTGTGAGTGTGTGTGTGTGTATACTTCCCAAAGATCTTTCTGCCTATGTGAATCAATCAATAAACATTTATTAAACATCTACTATGTGCCGGGCACTGAGCTAAGTGCCACAAAGCACTTATCCCTAAGTGCTAGTGATACAAAGACAAAAATGAAGCAGGCCCCACCCTCAAGGAGCTTACTTTTTATTGGGCCTGCAAAGATGCTAACAAGATAGGTTCTAGAAACCCCAATCAGCATTACGTTGGGCCACTACACAGGGTGACAGCCAGATGCCAAAGGAGGAGGTTTCTGGATGGCAGGTGGCATCCCTTTGTGCATTCCCCTCTCTCCATCTCTGTTCACCACAGTGAAAATCATAAATGGGAGAGAAGAGGTGCCAGGGAAGCCCAACTCTAATCCTAAAGGCTGTTCCCTCTGCCCTGGCTTCTCTCTGCTGGGACCAGAAGACCAGAGGAATAAAATGACAGGCTTTTTTTCTTTTACGATGCTGCATTAGGTAGGTCTAGGGATAGGAAGAGTGTTGGGATTAAAGATATGAGAGTTGGGAAAGGATTAAACAAAGTCTGGAAGACCTGGGTTTGAATTTTGCCTCACATTTATTGACTGTGTGACCTTGGGCAAGTCACAACCTCTCTGAGCCTGTTCCTCACTTCTAAAATGAAGGATTAGACTAGATGGCCTCTGGGGTCCCTTCCAGTTATAAATGAATGATATCATGATACTTACTTTTTGGCTCTAGAGAGAGAAGGTGGGCCACCCTTTGTTCAAGGCTACCTGACAATGAGGCCCTTAGAGCCCCTTCACTTCTCAGGAAGCCAGAAATCAATGTGCCCAGCAGAGGAATGACAGCTCCATCACACCTTCAACTTTTTACCCAAACCCCACCTTCTGGTTTCAAGTCAAACCCAGTTCTCTCCTGAGAACACCAATGGAAACAGTATTGAGGGATGAGGAGGTCACTTCTTTGACTTGGCCTCAGGGACAAGAAGAGGGATGGATGGGCTCTGTGATTCCTTCTCTACTACTTCACACCATTTCCCTAAAACCCTTTCTCTCTTCTGAAAGCCAGACAATACACGCTGCCCTCTGGTCTACTCACCTCTGGGTCCCTTTTCTGACTTCCTCAATTATTTTAGCATCTTGCTCATGGTTTCCCTCTCTGTCCCATCTCCTGCCACCATCCTGAAGGACTTCAATATTCAGCCCCTCTAAGAGCTGGACCACACAATCCTTCAAACCCCACAACCTTCTCCAACCCTCTTCAGCTGCATATGGGCAACTTCCATGGATATACCTTCCAGGGATAGAGAACCTGTGGCCCTCTAGGTCCTCAAGTGTGGCCCTTTGGCTGAATCCAAACTTCACAGGACAAATCTCCTTAATGAAAGGGTTTGTCCTGTAAAACTTGGATTCAGAAGGCCATACGTGGCTTCCAGGCAGCAGGTTTCCCACCCCAGCAAGGCTTAGGTCTTACCATGCCTCAGAACCACGCCTCCTTCAAGTTCCCCAACTTCCAAAATTCTGTTCCCTAAGCACAGACTCCAGTTCTTCCACCTCTCTCATTTTCTCACACTAAAACCTATTTTTTGTCGTTATCAAGACTACTGCAGACCCATCTCTGTTCTCCCAACCCCTCCTCCCGCTTTGGCTTTATCTGTTTCCACACCCAGCTTGATGACCTTCCATCTTCCTTTTTACCAGCCACAGACCCAGAATGCCTTGCCCCTGAACTTCTGTCATTCTTGTGTTGTTAATTTCCTCCCTGAGCACCATCTGCACCATCTTATTTCTCTATTTTTGCTTCTTAGGCTGAGAATGTCACACAACAGAGCTGATTTTACTCCAGATGGATGATCTATACCTCTAGCTGGGCTCTTGCTGAAGTTCAAAAATCCTACTTGACTCCCTCACTAATTCTCCCCCAGACCACTGGCCTTGCTTCCTGCCTGGATCTCAAAGTCTTATCCTGGGAAGCAACTCCCAGAGAGATGCAGCCTGGCAACTCCTTCTGCTGGTACTGTGGGTACAGCTGCTACAGACTTAGAAAAGAAAGTTCTTGGCACTGCCAAATGGTCCAACATCAGAAACTGGTATGATTTTATCAGTGGAAATGACATGGACACATTACCACCTGCTTTGCTATTGCCTCCTAAGCACCATGGGACCTTTCCATCTTACTTGAAGCTGAAACCTATATGTGTTGTCTTCCCGCATTAGAATATGAGTTCCATAAGAGCAGAGACCTTTTTTCCTTTCTATTTGTATCTCCTGTGGCTAGCACAGTGCTTTGCATGTAGTAAGCACTTAATAAATGTTTTTTCATTTATTCATTCAGTGATAACCTCATTCAATCCTATATCTTTAACTACCACCTCTATGCAGATGACTCCCAAAACTCTATTTCCAACCCTGATCTCTCTACTGAGACTTCTACCTCCAACAGAATATAAGATATCTCCATTTGGGTATCCCACAAACACCTCACATTCAACATGTCCCACAAACAAAGCTTATTCTCTTTCTCCGTAAACTCACTTCTTCTGACTTTGTTAATTCTGTCAGGGGTGCCCCATTCATCTAGTCTCAAAGGGTTCTAAATTCTGGGTTGTCTTTGAATCTTCTCTCTCCTTCGCCTCTCATACCCAATCAATAATCAAATCCTGTTGATTCTAGCTAGTCAATGTTTTTCATTTCTGTGTTCCCTCCCCCCAACTCTCACAGATCTAATCCCATTGTCATTACAGGGCTTAATTACTATCCACCAATAACCTCTAATAGGTATTCCTATCTCCATTCTCTTCCTACAGAATCACAAAATTTCTAAATTGGAAAGGTCCTCAGTGGCTACCTAGTTTACAACCCTTCTCCAATCCTTATTATACTATAACATAACCAAGTGATCATCCAGATTCTATTTGAAGACCACTTCTACCTCCCAAGGCAGCCCAATTCCATTTTTTGGATAACTCTAATTGTTAAGAATTAAGGGCTGCTAGGTGGCCTAATGGATAGACTGCAGGGCCTAGAGTCAGGAAGACTCCTCTTCCTGAGTTCAAATCTGACCTCAGGCATTTACTAGCTGTGCAAGTCACTTGACCCTGTTTGCTGCAGTTTCCTCATCTGTAAAATGAGCTGGATAAGGAAGTGGCAAACCACTCTAGTATCTTTGCCAAGAAAACCCCAACTGGCATTACAAAAAATTGGACATGACTGAAAGGACTTAATAACAACAAAGCTACCAAGCTACCATACCACAATGGTGAACGGAAGTGAATGTCACAGTCCTGAAGAGTTGATTCAACAATATTATGCACCAGGCCTCAAATGAGGCTCTCCCCGTCTAGTTGCATGGTTTTTACTTCTAAATACAGGGTTCTTACTATTATGCCTTGCACACAGTAAGGGGTGACATTCATTGTTAAATGAAGGAATGAATAATAAAAAAAATCAACCTTTTATTTCATCAACTTTAATAGAAACGTTCTTCTTGCCCCACAGCTCCCATTACCTTTTGCTAGGAGTAGAAAGAGAGAAACAGAAAAGTACCAAACCCCTTGTAGTAATAACTAGACTTAAGGTTAGTGATTTGCAACTAATAAAGAACTCTTAGTTGCTGTTTTCATCAATGGCTTTTCATGGAGCTAGCTTAGAAATGAGGGGGAAACAGATTTCTATTCCCCTGTTTCCACAGAGTGGAAAAAGGCCAATGACATTGCCAATCCTGTCTAGAAAGAAAGCAATATACAAAGCTATGGGTTCCAACCAGTGGCAGAATTTACATTTTAGGTAACTGAGAAAAAAGGTGAGGGGGGGGCACCCACAGCTGCCCTTCCTCCCCCGTCATTTCCCAATGTACACTCAATTGAACTCTCTTTGCGACCACCTCACAGTTGGCAACTTATGCTCTGTTTTTGTGGGTTCCCTTCCTTTTGGGCACTTCTACTTCCAAACCAGAAGGGCTCCTGGGATGAAACTTATGCTTCAACCCCAAGACAATGTTTATGGTGCAATAAAAAAGCACACCACACTCTACAGAAATATGATCATTCTATACCCCAATGCAGCTCAGCTCGTTCCTCCCTAATATTCCTACCACCCAAATAAATGAGCTGTAACAAAGGATTCAAGTGACTGCTCCCTCCATCACATACTTACTGCATTCGGAAAACAGCAGTTAGCCATGAACAACACCCCTGGAAGTAAAGGACAATTTGATTAGCTTCTAAACATCTGTTGCTTTGAGGAGACAGCTGTTTTCATAATCTTTGAAATTGGACAACAATTTAATCTCCTATTATGCTGAAAGCAGTTTATCTGTCCTCAATTTTGCAGGCTGCCCCTTTGTCCCCCTTAAGACAGTCTCCATATGCTCCTTGTTAAAAAAAAAAACAAAAAAACAAAAAACACCATCACAGCCGTGCACCATGTGTGTGGAACACTGGAGAAAAGATTTCTTTCAAGTCTCAATAATTTTGGAAAAAAATATTTTTAAAGCTCAAGAGGACACAGTCCAAACACTTAAATCAAGAGATGACGACATCTCAGGGGTGATTTGGAGACATCAATGCACAGCCTGTCAGTAGAACATTTGGAAAACAATTGATGGCGCCTGGGCCAGAAGCGTAGGGGGTAGAAAATAGCAATTCTGGGGCAAACTTTTAGAGTGAAGTCTAAAGGGAGGAAGTTTTAATTTGTTTGTAGACTTTAGAAGCAATCACAATTATTTTTAAACTTAAAACTCCCTAGGTCTTAATACTCCCTTAGCTTAGAAGTAGGTCAATAATCCAACTGCTGATCATCCATGGGGTTCTCTTTCTTTTCTTTCCTCTGCTATCTTACTTCCCCTCTCCCTCTCTTTCCTTTTTTTTCCTTCTGTCCTACCCTCTTGCTCTTCTCCCTCTCCTTTCCTTCCCCTCTTACAACACTACATTTTCAGCCTACAGAGTGGCCCTCTTGAGACTACAGGCTGACATGAGGGTTAAAGGATTACTGACTTCTATCTTACTTATTATCTCTATCTCATTCACACAAATTCTTCAAGTATCCCAATCCTATTCTAACCCACGATGCATCTTTCCAAATAGTATCCGCCTATTCTCCCAGTTCTTTCAATGAGCATCAGCAAAACAAGCACATCATAGTATGACCTATGTGATCTTGGGAAAAGCCTCTCTGAACTTCAGTGTTCTCTTCTGTCAAATGAGAGGTTTGGATTGGATGGGGTCCCTTCCAGCTTTAAATCTATGACGTTCTAATTACTGCTATTATTATTATTAATATCAGCAAAACAACTCGCATTTAGATAGCGTTTTGATATTTACAAAGCTCTTTCTTCGCAATAACCCTGCAAGGTAGGTAGGTAATAGAGGTATTATCATCATTTCACAGCTAAGGAGGCCGGTTCTCAGAGAGGTTAAACAATTTGCAAAGGATCACACGCTTCCGAGTACAGGAGTCAGGGAATCAATCCAATTCTCTGGATCCAGGCATCTTTCCCTTAAACCTGCCTGCCCCCTTGTGGTGTCCTTAACGATTGAGCTAAATATTAGAAGTGGTCCTCCTCCCCAATTCCTGTTGCGAACTCTCAGAACCCACAGCCCACACTGCTTTGTCCTTTAAAGTACTAACCAGATCCAATTCAAAATCATGATGCCCTGAAGAAGACGAAGACAGTCTCTGGTATCTGGACTCTCTGGGACACAAAAGGAGACAAAGATATGTAAGCGGCACACTGCCCACAATTATCTCACCTTTCTGGGCTGGAATTCCATTCCCCATCCTAGGTTACCCCATTCCTAGAGGAGAATCAACTACATTTGCTTCCTTTAACACCACTTGGAGAATTATTGATTGAGCTGGAAAGGAAACTCAGCTTTCCACTTTTCCCTGTTGCTAAGTTCCAGCTACAGAAATTTAAAAGGTACTGTAAGATTATTTAAAATTACTCTACTTGCCTTTTATAGGCCTCTAATTAACAGAACAAAATCAATGCAAATAATGCAATACTTAGCCGAGGACACCATAACCATTTCAAAATGCAAAAGATTTTTAAAAATCCGTAATCTCTGAGAATAAAAACTACGTGGCTCTGAGATGATAGCAGATTGTAGGTACATATAAATTGTGGCCCGAATATATCCTTGACCTCAGCAGAAGGTGGTCTACCTTGTGTGTCATCTGTCTATATTTCCCAGGTCCAACTTTCTGCAGGAACATTGTCAGGTGGAAAATTTGACTAGGGTAATACTTGCCATTTACATATAAGTACTTTATGGTAGTGGTGCCAAACACAAACTCAAAATGATACTGACTTAGAAAACCACAAATTAGCATTATCTATGTTCTGTGTTATTTTTATTTACTAGACATTTCCCAATTACACTTTAATCTACAATCTGGGAGTTTTGCAAACACAAGCTGACATTTCTGCTTTACACATTACAAAACATTATATTACAGTTTGGTGTAGAGCAGGAGTTCTTAACCTGAGATCTATAGACTCCACTCCGCTGTAACATCAATTAAGGTGGGACTTTCTTACTGCCTTAAAATGATTAATTAAGTGTCTTTCATTCAGTCTTACTAGGTGCTGAACCCCAGACTCAAACTTCGATCTACTAGGTGCTAAGCCTATGTGGGCATGAAGCCCTCAGGGTCCTAAGGGGAGCTGCTAAGACCAGAGCCAATAGTAGGAGCCTAAGTCCTGGTCATTCAGATGAAAGGCTAAAGAGGGTGTAAAAAGCTAGAACAGAGCTATTTGTGAGGGCTCTCACTCTTGAAAGTGTGTTGATGTGGAGACTCTGGGCAGCTGTAGTTAAGAGCCCTCCAGCTTGTAAATCCAGGTGCTAGGGTTTTGTTAAATCCTGGTAACTACGCATTGAGGTTTGAATCAGACAAGGTCTGTCTGTTGATGTTTGCAATTTGTTTGCATTTGCTCTGAAGTTCAGGGTGCTGGCTTTTTCCCCTGAACTAAGTGAATGATATTTGTATGTTGGATTAAAGTAAGACTGTTAACCCCTTAATGTAGCTTTCCTTAGTAAAGCAGATCAAAAGAACCTGTGCTTGCAGCATTCTTGTTGTTGGGCTTGTGCTGGTATTTCATCCCCCACAGCAGCTGCTAGCTGAATTGTTGCAACACTCCCCCCGCCCCAAAAAAGTTTATAGATAGATAGGGTTCAAGGAAGTCTGAACTATATCACAAATTTGGTTGTTGGGTTTTTTTTATATTTTGAAACTGTATATCAATCTTTGAAATCATATATATGTATGTGTATGTACATATATGCATACATATATGTGCATATATCTGTATAAAATTTTCTGCATTTAAAGACATTCTCAGACAGTTTTACCAAAGGGGTCATAGGCTTTACCTATGACACACAAAGAGTTAACAACCCTTGGTTTAGTGGCTAGAAGTGCTGGACCTGGAATCAGGAAGTTTGGGGTTCAAGGCCTGCCTCTGAAACTAAGTGGGTAACCATGGGAAAGTCATTTAATCCTCTGAGCCTAAGGCAAGTCTGTGAGTATAAATTCTGGGCTGTCTGGTGTGTCTCTGGGGAGGGAGTTCCCACATTCACTAAAATGTGGGCCGGCCTAGGACTTGTTGACAAAGCACTTTCCTGACAACAAATCAGCAATAAGGAAACTAAAATCTGAGAAGTTGTGACTTGTCCAAATTCACTGGGGCACTGAGTGTTGGAATCAGGATTCCTTCTCCATCATTTGTCATCTGATTCTAAGTTCAATGCCCTCACCAAGAGACTACCTCAAAAAAAACTTTGAGGCTTGCTTTTTTTTCTTCCTACCCTTAAAAAGCAAATAGCCTAATACTTCCTTCATTAAAATCTAAGCAAATTGTATCATGGTTTTGTTCCCAAGGTGATCACATGCAGTTTCCATGAATCGATACAGGGCAAAGATAGCTTTGATTTGACAAACAGTCCATGTTCCCCAGGGCTAGGCAGTTCATAGGTGTTCCTCCACCCACAGGGGCCACGTTTCTGCACCAGCTTAGGCTGGTGGGAAGAGAAGGCACTGTAGGGAGGAAATCTCAGCTGAAGCTGCCTATGGGCCCCGGGCAAGGAACAAAGTAATCCAGGGTCCATGGCCCAGTTTTCCCCATTCGCATGCTACTGCAGCAGCAGACACAAAATCCTAGTATGTATAGTATCTGGACAGATCAGGAAGTTCCAGTTGTTTGGATCTACAATTTGCCATCCCCTTTCTCCCTTTGATGTAAAATATACAATGGGCCTTCAGAGCACAGTATGATATTAAAGGGGACAAAGAGTTTATGTCTTCCACTACAGTCGTGTTGTTTTTCAGCAAACTCAAAGGATGCCCGAGCAGCTGAGTTAAACCCACTGGACTTTCACTGGGGCTGAGGACTGCTACAGCTTGAAATTCATGGATGGACTTTTTGGCCCTAATAAGTTTCTCCCTTTTTTGGAGCTCATTAATTTCAAAAGAACTACATTTGAAATAAACAGATTGAGTAAAGGAACTCTCATCTTTCCCCATTTTCCTCAATGTTGGAACACACAGCAACTTAATTTCCTTTGCACATGTTGATCTGGGTGCCAAGAATCCTGGTTAGGAGGCCAGGCACAGTACTTTCCTAAGATGGGGAGCAAGGGACAGGGCGGAGGAGGGTTGTTTCCAACAGGAAGAACAAAAGGTCACTTGCATGGTGATGCACTGACTGAGCCGGGATTATATTATAAGCCTACACTCACTTCCTGGGCCAGGAGCCAATAGCACCTCTGAACCACCTCAACATGTTTAGCAAATTAATCAAGTTAAAATGAAGATCTAGGGTGGCTAGGAAGTTACAAAAAAGGCAAAAATAGGATGCCTGGAGGCAGAATGAGGAAGGGGGAGCATCTTAGCCTTGGTGACCATTTTATGGGCTGCTTGCATTATAACAACACACTTATGCTGGCTTCATGCTTTGCAAGGTCTTTATATAAATAATCTCATTCAACCCTCACAGCAACCCTTATGGGGGAAGGAATGAGTATCTCTGGTCTGACAGACATGCCAGCTGGAAGGGCTACCTCCTTCTCAATCACATGTTCCCTCCTTTGGACACTGCCCAGAAGCCCCCTCTTCTACCCCAACCCTACCCTTTCCCCCACCCCCTAAAAATAAAGGGTCTTGGTGATGGTCCAATTTGCAGTACCCAAGGGACAGTTCTCCTCCCATTACATTGAGGTAGCTTTCATCTACTCTCACATCAAGTATTCTTATTTTTACCTGTCTGCTTCTGACACCAGTGCGATGCGGCCATAGTCCCAAAATCTTCTTCGAATTATGGAAAACACAACTATTAAAAACTAGGAGCAAGAAAGAAAAAAGGGCCAGGGGGAAGAGAAAGACAAACAGATGCATCACAGATTTTTTTTTCTAATTAGGAATAGAGATTTCTCGGAGATGAGCGCAACACCATTCGAAGTCTACTACCTACGAAGCACAGCAATGGCGATTCCCCTCCATGGGCACAGAAAGCTGGTCATTTCTCAGTATCCTACTCAGCTGTATCCTAGTAGGAGGACAGACCCTCTTGCAATGGAAGCTTCAGCAGGAGCTGCTTTCCCTGACCTCGGTACTATCTAACTGCAACATTCCCACTGCCCAACTTCCACTAACACAAAAGCAGGAAGATTAAAAAGAGACCCTAGGAAGCAAAATCACAGTTATGTGGCAGCCCTGGGGACCAAGTTCTCTCACTGATACACACATACTCGCAGACATACACACATGTTTATATGTATCTATATTGTATATATGTGTGTATACATAGACGTATATACACACACACATATATACATATACACACACAAATATGACTGCTAGGTGGCACAGCGGATAGAACACTGGGCCTGGAGTCAGGAAGACCTGAGTTCAAATCCAGCTTCAGATACTTACTAGCTGGGTGGACCAAGCAAGTCACTTAACCCTGTTTGCCTCAGTTTTCTTATCTGTAAAATGATCTGGAGAAGGAAATGGCAAGCCACTCCAGTATCTTTGTCAAGAAAACCTCAAATGAGGTCACAAAGAATTGCACATGACTGAAATGACCAAACAACATATATGTTAGAATTAACAGCAAAGAGCCTGCTCATTTTCCCTTGCCTAAGCCCTGATTAATATTCTTTAATCACTCAAGTTTTGTTTTCTTAGAAAGAAGTAACAGGGCCTGGCCTGATTCTAATGGGTCTGAGCTATTACTGGGGATTTTTGCAAATAAGCAAATACGAACTTCATTATTTCTAGTCCATCCTCCACACAGCTGCCAAAGTGACATATCTTAGGCATAGGTCCAACCATATCACTCCCCAGATCAGTTATCTCCAGTAGTTCCTTATTACTTCTAGGAGCAAATATAAATTCATCTATTTGGCATTTAAAGCCCATCACAACCTTGACTCCACCTTACTCTTAAAAGTTAATTATATATTACTCTCCTCCATGCATTCTATGGTCCATCCAAACTGGCCTTCTTGGTGTTCCTCACATTTCATCTCCCACCTCTTCATTTTTGCACAGGCTGTCCCCTTGCCAAGAATGCATTCCCTCCTCCTTTCTCTGAAGTATGGAGACCAAATTATGTCATCTGTTCATCATTCTCTTATATGACTTATTGTTGGACCTCTACAATCCTGGTTTTCTCTAACAGAAATCGATCTCTTCTTGGTATGTCGACCTTCCTCTGGGAGAAGCTCTTTCATCTTCTTGGAGAGATATTCCCTATATGTTCCTCCATATCAAGCTACGCCTTCATCAATTTTGTATATACTTAGAAGTGTACATGTTGTGTCCCCCTTAGGAATGCGAACTCCTTAAGGGGAGAGATGCTTTCACTTTTGTCTTTTTATTGCAGTGCCTGGTACATAGAAGAAGCTTAATACTTGTGGCTTGTAGATTGACTAACTTATCTTAAAGGCACATGCTTGTTGGCTGAAGTATACCATAAGTGAAACAGCAATACAGCGTGTCCCTGGAAAGACTCAAACGAGAAACTATGTTCATACAGCTTTTTTTGCAGTGCTTATGTGCTACAGCTTGAGAATTTCTTATGCCTACCACCTTACAGGATTCTCTAATACTCCCATTGAGAGACAGACAGACACACAGACACACACACACACACATAAATTGTCTTCAAAACTGCCCACCATCTGGCCCCACTCCTTATGTGTTTCTTTCTCTCCTTCTAGGACCCAACTGGTCCTATTAACCTCAAGCCAGCCTTCTTGAAGTTCCAGCTCCAGTCCATGCTGTCAGGTGTAAACTCTCCCCTTCCCCAACAGTCTCCCTCTTCTTACCTCTATAAACTCCTTAAAGGCAGGGAGGGGCCTCTACTTAGTTTGATCCACCTAGCGTTTCCTCCCCAAACCAAAGAGAAATGGGAGCATCTCACCAAGAAGCAGCTGACATCTATGAGCAGGACAGTGGGAACTCCACCAAAGGTCACTCCCTGGAGCACGGTGCTGGTGTTGTTGACAGTGCTGTAGCAATACGTATCATTGGGCTTGTCGCCAAGGCTCAGCCTCTCTCTGCTCCTCATTACCCCAGAATGCCACAGGCCCAAGGTTGGGAAACTTGTCGTTCCCTTCATTCCTGAAGGCCAGATGGGAAAAGAGGAGGAAAGGGAAAAAAAAAGCAGCAGTCAATGATAGCATGGACACTGCCTTCAGACCATGTCACTGGTACCAGTATCTCTCATGCTGCTTTGGAGGATGTATGCTTCTTTACAAGGACTAGTGGCTAAGCAGGAAGTCAGCTGGAGATAAAGGGATTCAGTATTCCTGTGTCCAGCAGCATCACTTGAGAATAGTTCCATTGTTTAAGCAATTTCAGATTGTCAGAAAGGGTTGGGACAGCCAGGCTTACTCTGGGTCTCAGCTATAAAACAGGTGACTTTGAACACAGTCTGTCAAACAGAAATTAATTGACATGGGTAAAACTAGACCAAAGGGAAACCTGTAGAAGAAGTTGCTAATGTCTTAAAAGACTCTAGACCATGGAATCTGAGGCCCATGAATTTGTTTCTAAAAATAGTTTGGTAACTGGATTTTTAGTGGAATTGGTTCACTTTGCAATCCTATATAATTTATTTTATACATTTGTAATATCAATTAAGTTGGGTGTCTTTGATTGAGTCTTACTAGGTACTAAGCCTATGTGGGCATGAAGCCCTCAGGGTCCTAAGGGGAGTTGCTAAGACCAGAGCCAATAGTAGGAGCTTAAGTTCTGGTTGCTCAGTTGGTGTTTGATGACAGCTAAAGAGGGTATAAAAAGCTAGAACAGAGCTATTTGTGAGGGCTCTCACTCTTGAAGATGTGTTGATGTGGAGACTCTGGGCAGCTGTAGTTAAGAGCCCTCTGGCTCGTAAACCTGGAATTTTGGACTTTGTTAAACTCTGGTAACTATGCATTGAAATTTGAATCAGACAAGGTCTGTCTGTTGATGTTTGTAATTTGTATTTGCTCTGAAGTTCAGAGTGCTGGCTTTTTCCCCTGAACTAAGTGAATGATATTTGCATATTGGATTAAAGCAAGACTGTTAACCCCTTAATGTTGCTTTCCCTAGTAAAGCAGATCAAAAGAACCTGTGCTTGCAGCATTCTTGTTGTTGGGCTTGTGTTGGTTTTTCACCCCCACAGCAGCTGCTAGCTGAATTGTTGCAACAACATTTAAAAACATTTTCTTGAGAAGGGGTCCATAGGCTTTACCATAGTGACAAAGGGGAAGAAAAGGGAATAAGCATTTATTATGTGTGTACTACATGCCAGGCACTGTGCTAAGTATTTGCAAACATTATCTCATTTTATGTTTACAACCTTTGGAGGTAGGTGATATTCTAATCCTCATTTTACAGATGAGGAAACTGAGGAAGACAAAGGTTAAGTAAGGTTAAGTGAGACCAGGCTCACACAACTAGTAAGTGTCTGAGGCTGGATTTGAATTCAGGTCTTCCTGATTCTGGGCCCAGTCCTCTACCCACAGTTCCAACTAGCTGTCAAAGGGGGTCTATGACACAAAAAAAGTTAAGAACTTCTCTAGACCAAGATGAAGATTCTCTCTAGTCCTAAGGGCCACCAGCAGGACTAAACAATGTTTGTGGGGGCCACTGGTAAGGGTGAAGGAAAAAAGGGAGAAGGGAAAATATATAGAAAAGAAATGAGTAGCAGAAGAATGGAGTTTCTTGTCCCGCTACAGTTATCAACACGAGACACAAAACACAGAAGGCACATGATAAATAGAATCTTAGAAGCACAGAATCCCAGAACTAAAATTGGATCTAGATAACTTCTAACATGATCTTAAAGGCTGTGTATTCAAACCCCCTCCTCTACTTCACTGAACAGTTAAGTTGAAGTGAAATTTAAGAGGGCTAAATGTAAGGCCTTGTACTTGGGTTCAAAAAATCGGCTTCTTTAGTACAAAATGGGAGAGGTGTGGTTAGACTGGTATGTCTGGAAAAGAGCTTTGGGTTTTAGTGTCCCGCAAGCCCAATGAGTGAGCACCATGGCATGGCAGTCAAAAACCCAAATGTGATCTTGGCCTGCCCTAAGAGAGCCAGAACTTCCAGGAATTAAGAGGTGATAGGACCACTGTGTCCTTCCCCTGTCAGATTGCATCTAGAGTAACATGTTCAGTTCTGGATACCAAAGTTTAAAAATGACATTGATAAGGTGGAGAGAGTCACTAGCAGAACCAGGATGGTGAAAGAACCGCAAGTCCATTTCATATTCAGATTCACTGAAGGATCTTGAGATGTTTTGCACCTTCCCCTCTGCCCCACCCCCACAAAAAAAAAACTCGGGGGAGGATATGTTATCTATCTTCAAATTTTTTAACAGCTATTAAACAGAAGAGGGTAAAATTTGATCAGTTTGGCCCTAAAGGGCTGAACCAAAAGCCATGGGGCTGGAAGATGCAAAGATACAAAAAGGAAAATTTAGGCTTGATTTCAGAGGGAAAAAACCTATCTTCTTAACAGTTAGAACTCTCCCAAAGTGGAACAGACTGACTGCCTCAGGAGGTAGTAGGTTCCTCCTTATTAGAGAACTTCAAGAAAAGGCTGGAAGAGGGATTCAACTTGGTCAGTCTGGTCCCAAAGGGAAGAACCATGAGACAAGAAGAAGTTGCAAAGAGGCAAGTTTGGAATGATCTAGGAAAAGTTTCCCCAAATTAGAGCTGTCCAAAGTAACATAGGCTGCCGAGGGAGGTAATGGGCTCTCCCTCATCAGAGGCCTTCAAACAGACTACTTGTGGGGTATGGAGACAGCAAAGTGACATAGTGGATAGAATCTGGCACCTGGGGTCAGGAAGACCTCAGACACTTAGCTCCTGTGTAACCTTTCTGCCTCAGGTGCTCACTACCTGTGTAATCTCTCTGTAAAATGAAGGGGTTAGACTCCATGGCTTCTACGGTCCCTTCTAGTTCTAAACCTATGGGGATTCCTTCTCAAGTATGGGTGAGACTAGAAGACTGCTAAGGTACCTTCCAACTCTACAATTGGGTGATTCTGCAAAATTAAAGAAGACGGTGCATGAGAGTGAAGGCTCAGGCAGCCATATATTTTTTTTAAAGCCTTCAGATCAAAATTTTATATAGTGCATTATGTGATGGTGGCTTACATTTCTATATTACCTTAAGGTTTACAAAGCCCTTACTTCACAAATCTATGAGGTACTAGGAGTGTTGTTTAAGCAAGTATGAAAATTGTTGCTACGCCTGTGGTTCCAGCTACACTGTGACAAATGAAAAACCTGAAAGATAGTTTGTGGTAATTAATTTATCAGTTAGGCTAGCTAATAATCAGTAAATTGATAGTCAGTGGTTTCTCTAGGTAATCAAAGACCCCTAATGGAGACAGTGAATGACTTAAATTTTTTTTGAAAGGGAATGCCCCTATGATAGAAAATCCAGAGAAAGAACTACGAAGTGTAAATGCAGATTGAAGCATACAATTTTCACCATTTTTTGGTTTTGTTTTTTCTTTCTCGTCGTTTTTCCTTTTTGTTCTGAATCTTCTTTCACAACATGACTAATGTGGAAATATATTTAATATGACTGTACATGATAACCTATATCAGATTGCTTGTGTTTTAAGGAGGGGAGTAGGGAGAGGAGGGATAAAAAAGTTTGGAACTCAAAATCTTATAAAAGTGAAGGTTGAAAATTTCCTTACGTGTAATTGGAAAAAAAAGAAATACTATTAAAAAATAAAGGGAATGACCCTGATAGGAGAAATCAGCCCTGATTGGTGGACATTTAAATGAGGAGTTAGAAATCTTCAGCTTCATCTACTGAGAATGTGGTTTGATCACAAGACTCAGCTGCCTCCAGCAATCTCCACAGAAGATTCCATCTCAACCTAGACCACACTGGTTGGTTTCTCCTTCATGAGTTGCATAATCTTAAACTCCCAATGGAAGGGTGCCAGGATGTGGGTTTATTTCTTAAGGGCAAAAATTCACCTAGAATAGATTCTGTTTCTAAACAGAAGTAAGGTTTCCTTGTTGGGTAGGGTCTTACCCTATAAAAAATCTTGTCAATCAATTGTGTCCCTCAGAGACTGGCTGAATGACTGACTACAGGGACTTGTTAAGCCTTAATACTAATTATATAATCGGTTGTTAATATAATAGCAAAATAATAATTTCTCTCACCACATCGTTCTTAGACACAGAAATACTCAACACCTCCCCTCTACTTTTTTACCCCTGGCTTCAAATGCCTGTTTAAATTTTAATTCCAGATCATTCAAACTGAGAACTTCTCTAACTGTGCACGGAATAAAGGTTTTCAGAGGAGCTAACATTTATGTAGCACATTAAGGCTTACAAACTGCTTAATATATGGTGCCTTATCTGATTCACAGCCATAAGGCTGGATGTGTGGATGTGCGTGTGTGTGTGTGCGCGCGCGCGCGCACCCGTGTAACCAGGGAAGTATAAGGTAAATATGAGTCCAAGTGAAATAATGTATATACAGGCCTTTGCAAGCCTTAAAGTACTATATAAAAATGGTTATTATCTTTGTTGTTACTGTTATTATTATTTACATGCCAAGAAGTAGTAGTGGGCAGAAAGCCAGGAAAACCTGGGTTCAAGTCCTACCTCTGACACATATGGCTGTGTAACTCACTTAATCTCTGTATTCTATGGTACAAAGAAGATGGCAGCTTGCATTGGTAGAAGGAATTTCCTTACTAGTGAATGCCCTATGCCAACGAAATCACAGGTCCAGTCCCTCTTCTAATCCTTATTGGGTATTTCTTGTTGTTTGGGTGTTTTCAGTCCTGACTCTTCATGATCCCCTTTGGGGTTTTCTTTGTAAAAATGCTGGTGTGATTTGCCATTTCCTTCTCCAGCTCATTTTACACATGAGTAAACTGAGGCAAACAAGGTGAGGTGACTTGCACAGGGCCACATAGCTCCTAAGCGTCTGAGGCCAAATTTGAACTTAGGAAGATGAGTCTTCCTCAAATCTAGGCCTGGTTCTCTATCCCCCGTACCACCTGTCTGCCTAGGTACACCTAAGTACCATTATCCTCATTTTACAGATGAAGAAGCTAAGGCTTAGTAATATGAACTGACTTGACCAAGGAGCAGTAAGTAGCAGAACTTCTAACTCCAGTCCAGAGTCCTTTCTCTAGGAGCATAGACTGAATGAGGTGGAGATGGCACTCCTCAATTTCAAACACTTAGCCCCAAGGCTTTGCCCAAATATGGCAGGTGCTCACATACTTCATGAATGACTTAATGAATGAGCTTAACAGAACAGGACATCAACATGATTCTGGACATACCCCCAACTGAAATGATTTCTTTCCCCTCTTGTATAAGATGTGACAATGCCTGCAGAAGCAGCTTAGCCAGGAAAATGGTTGTGGTCCTGGAACAATACATGTGGATGGGGCCACAACTGCTGAGTCTCTCTATCTCCTTTCAGGATCGCCCCCAGGGGTAGGTCCCAAGGAGTTCCAATGCTGCAAGATGAATGCTTGTCCCTCCCCCTCATCCTTACACTTACTGGGTGACTGGAATCAGGAGCCTGTGAAAATGGCTCGGCTGGTGCCTTCTCTGGGGTTTGCCAAGGGAGCAAGGGAGATGAACATTCCCGGTCTCTGGCTCACCACAGCTGAGCCTCCCACACTGCTGAAAGCTGGACTCCACCAGGATGACAACTCATTTCTTGCAGGTCTTGAAAAACCAGAGATCATTCAGCCTTCATGGATTGCTCTAAGAGAAATAGGAAGGAACATCAAAAGGCCAGATTAGGTTCCTCGCAGCTCTTTTCACATTCCCTGAAAGTTGCCCAAACATCTTTGAATTTAACGCCCTTGGTAGACTTTGGTTTTACCTAAGAGCTCACCCAAATTGGCTCTTTTTCCCCAGTCCCTATTACAAATATAAAAAGCCTCACTTGTTTTGCTTCATGCCTCTGTTCCTTTCTCCCTCTTCAAGCACTCAATCCTATCCCTCCAAAGAGAGTCCCTCCTAGTGACTTTCTGCTTTGACCAATTTTCCCACTTCCCCAGGAAGAAATAGTAGCTGAGGGAGGTGGCCTTTGAAGTTAACAGAGTTCCAGTCCCCCAAAGGCCTCTCCCCCTTCTCCAGAGGGGATAAGGAAACAGGAAGATCCATGGCAGAATAAACAAGGAAGAAAAGACAAGGGGAGGGGAGAGAGCAAAGATCTGAGGCTGAGTGTAGGTCTACATCAAAAGGCAAGGTTTTCAACTTTTTCAATTGATCTCTCAATGTTCATAAAGCATCTGTATGACAGTACAAATACAATAACGAGACTGTCTTTTCCCTCAAGGAGCTCCCATTCTACTAGGTGGGGGGAACATAACCTATTCACAAGTGAATAGAGGATATATGCAAAATAAATGCAAAATGATTGGGGGCAGGGGAGAAAATGAAGAGGTAAGGAAAATTCAGCAAGTCAGGAAAGGCCTCCTGAAAAGAGGCAGTCCTTGAAGGGAATTAGGGGTTCCAAGAGGATGAAGAGGGGAAGCATTGCTGCAATAGGAGACAGCCTATAGAAAGGCAGAAGTGTAGGAGGGGAAAGCTGTGTATGGGGAACATCAAATAGGACCACAGTCTGACTAGAGTACAGAGTTTATGAGGGGGAATGAGGTGTAATCAGCCCTGAAATGGCTTTACATTCCAAATAAGAATTTGTATTTATCCCAGAAGCAAAAGAAAGCCACTCATTGGCATCTTATGGTGGTTTTGGAGGCATTTGCTATTTCCTTCTCCAGCTCATTTTACAGATGAGGAACTAAGGCAAACAGGGTTAACTGACTTGCCCAGGATCACACAGCTAATAAGGGTCTGAGGCCGGATTTGAACTCATGATGAGTCTTCCTGATTCCAAGCCCAGTACCACCTAGCTGCCCCTACTTGTTACTTAAATGCCCGTTCCTTCCTTCCTTCATATTCTCAGCACCTAATATACCAGGCACTTAATAAATGCTTATCAATTGATTGAACATTGAAAACCCCAGGCCTGTGGGACTTAACCTACCAGATGGCTGTGACAGAACTGTGATGCTGAGGACTGATTTTGACTGGGTGGACAAGAGCCTAAGGCACTAGGGAAACCAGCCAGGCAGGCACTTACTGCTGAGGAGTGTTTTAAGACTACATTCAGAATATGTCTCAGACTAGAGTTCAATACAAAAATAAACAAATAATAAAGCAGCACAGCACAATGGAAAGAATGTAAGATTTGGAATCAGAGAACCTGGGTTTGAATCCCAGCTCTGCTATTTACTATTTGTGTCACCTTGGACAAATCTCTTCCTATCCGCCTCTGCTTCCTTATCTATAAAATGAGGGCATTGGACTAAATGACCTCTAAGGTCCCTTCCAGCTCTAAAGCTATACAATCTTATTCTACCTAGAAAGCTTGTTTTTAAAATAGAACAATTTTTCCATTTGAGCTCCACAATATTCCTGCACAAATTCTCTCTGAGGAACAGAATTTAAGTAGCCAGCCCAAGACCACAGTGCTGACCCCAGCTGGCTCAGCACACCTAATTCAGTGTTCTTTCCAAGCATTGCTGTTCTCCCAAAATCTGAATCGAAAACCCTGGATTCTCAGCCAAATCCAGTTGCTGACCTTGACTGTACCCAAGTGGTAACTGCACATTTCAGTGCTTTCTGGGGGCTGCATGGGTAAATTACGTGGATTGATGGATTGATGGAAAGGGCACTGTGTTGGGAGCCAAGAGTTCTGCCAGACTCACAGTATGACCTTGGTAAGTTACCATTCCTGACTCTCAGTCTCCTTGACTATAACATCAAACCAGTAACCCTTGTTATTTGCTCCCCAAGAAGCTATAGAGGGCTAAGCAGCTCAGAAGAGCTATTAGAGAAACACAAGGTATTTTTTTCCTGCATCCCCACCTAATTTAAAGATGATGTTTTAAGAACAGTTAACTCCAAGTAGCTCTGTCTCCTCTGGAGTACTTGGGTACATCTCCCTTGAAGTCCTGTGACTGGGGATCTCTGATAACTTTAGATTATCAGGAACTGAAACCTCAATAGATTTTGTTTCTTTGCAAAAGCTTCTCCATGGAAGACCTCTCATGCAGCAAACTTCTGAAGGTACCTACTTAACCATCAACTGAACTATATGCAGACTGGAGCTGGGACAACTTGTGTGCTCTTCAAACTTGTGGCCTGCTACTAAGGGAGGAGGGGGGAATTGCAGCTCCTAGCTTTAAAAAATCATTCTCTCAAGCTAGAGAAACACACAAGCGATGTCCGTAAGGGCAGTTCATGCTTGCGTTTTCTTCCATTCCCTAGTATATGAACTGCCAGCTGGTCCAAATTCATCCCCAAACCAAACATGCTGGGGTATGTGATGTCACTTCCAAGGGAAATGAGGACATGATCTCTGTTCCTGCCCATATTCACCCTTAGAGAAATTTCAGCAGAGGTGGAGTCAAGGGGCCTGATGAACTTCCTGTGTTGGGAAGGACATTTTTATGGGATGCTTTCTGAGGCAGAGTGATCCCCTCTGACTATACTCCTTTTGGAATCCTACCAACACACTTCTGCACACCCCAAGGAAGGATAGATATCCTATCTGGACAGTCTCATTCAGCAGTCTGGGGCCTGAATCAACCCTCCACCCGGAACACCCCCACCCTCACTACTTACTCCCTACTTGGGACCTGGAGTAGAAAGTCTGCAGTAGGCACCCCACTACTACCTTGTCCTTGGAGGGAGGCACCCAAGACTGAAATCACCAAAGTCACCTTACACTCTCTGATAACTTTATCTTATCAATTTTCTTTCTTTGCAATAGCTTTCTCAGCCCTATTCCTTCCGCTCTCCCACACCCCCAGCTTTCAGGTCCTGTCCACCCCTACCCAAGGAGCCAAACTAGTAACAGGTGATTCAAATTCAGATAACTTCTTCCTCTATTCCTTTGGCCCTTCCAAATACAGTGTGTCCCAAAAGTCTTAGCGCAGCGTTAAGCTGTTAAAAGGCTTTTGGGGGATATATTCTGTCTAAGCCTGTGAGGCTGAGCTCCACTGGCGACCTCAGGCCTCTCAATAAGCAGTCCCTTAATACCTTTCCTGCCAAGTCTTCCTGTGAGTGGATAAACTCAATCGATCAGAAAGCATTTATTAAGCGCTTACCAGACACAGAGCTAAACTCTAGGGATACAAAGGAAAAAACCAATAGTCCCTGCCTCAAAGGGACTTACCTTTATTGAGGGGTGGGGGGCGGCAATGTAAATAAATAGGCATCTAGAACGTACAAACGGAGTAGATGCAAGTTAACCTTAAAAGGGAGGGCTAGAAGTCTAGCGAGGAAATGCCAATTGTAGCAGCTCCGGGATAGGCCAGTGGAGACTTCAGACGCCAGCTGACAGGGAGGGAAAGCGGTACAGTAGCTGAGGCTGAGGGCGGCTAGTGGGGGGAAACGGATGAAAAAAGGGGGAAGAGAAGGGATTAAGGAGAAGGTTAAGGAAGGAAGAAAGAAGGCAGCGAGGTCTAGGCAAGAGAGCCCTAGGCGGGGTGTAAGGAACTCCAGAGGAAGAAAAGGGAGTTCCTCTGAGCTGCCCCAAGTCAGAGCCACGCTTCCCCCAGGGAGGCGCCTCTCTCGGTCCCCTTCCCTTGTTGCTGAGATATGAGGGCTGTGGATACCACCGACCCACCCACACCCCGGTAAGACCACAGCAGAAGGCCTGGACATGCCACGCCCGCCCCGGAACCGGACACCTGACGTGGCAGGGCTTGGGGACGGTGCCCCCTGCCCAGCCCCGCTCAGCCCAGAGCCCCCCTGCCCAGATAGGCAGGCAGGCGAGGGGGCAGCAGCGGCGGCGCCCCCCATGCTTGTCCCCCTTTTACCTGTAGCAGTGCCTCTGACCCCGGCCCCGAGAGGTTGCTGAGCTCCACCTAGTCCGGCCCAGAGGCTACCTGACCACTTCAAAGTTACAAAGTGAAACTTAAGCACTTCTAATGCACATGCGCAGAAGCTCCCACTCTTGCCCAATTTGGGCTCCCTGGGCACCCAGCAGGCTACGCTCCCAACAATGCCCCGCAGCCAAACTCACTGACCTACCTGAGCCAAAATTGTAGGTCCAGCCCCCGACCCTCCTGTTGCTACCTCACTTCCTCAAAGTCAACAGCTGAGTGCTTCACTCCTCACTAGGCAGCCCCGAGGTTCTACGGTCCTGAGAGAAATCGTCTCAGCCAAACAGCTCATTTTACAGACGGGGAAACTGAAGCTCCGAGACGGGAAGTGACTTGGCCAAGGTCACACAGGAAGTATGCCAGCACCCAGCACTGGTCTTAGCAAGAAGATTCACACATGGTTTGGGAAACATGAAATGAATGCGCTTTAACCGCTATCCTGGATGGAGTCTTGGATGAGGAAAAAGGAAAAGGGCAGGCACTTGGATATGAGGCCAGCACCAGGGGTAGGGGAGGGGCAGCTCGCATCTTTTCTTTTGGCATACTGTAAATCCCTGGGAAAATTATCGCCAAAGGAAATGAGAGTATGCGAGAAGACGGAAGCTAAGGAGGAGAAGCTGATGAAAAGATAATATGGGGGTGGGAGGGGTCTCACTAGGAGCCAAAAGACCCCATGCGCTCTGCTGGGGTGGCTAGGTTGCTGTTATGACTCCAATTACAATTGGTCCTAGAACTTTTGACAAAGCTTGCTACCCACCTACCTGCTACTCACGGAGAAATGGTATGCAGAGCGTGACACATTTTTGAACGCGGCCAATTTGAGAATTTGTTCTACTTGAATATGCATATTTGTAACAAGGATTTGGTTTTTCTTTTTCTTTTTTCAGAAGAGGGAAGTGAGAAGAAATAAATGCTTGGTCCCAAGGATCTGATTGGGCAGCTAGGTGGTGTCAGGAAAACTTGTCTTTCTGAGTTCAAATCCAGCCTCACACTTACTAGCTGTGTGACCTTGGTCAAGTCACTTAATCCCATTTGCCTCAGTTACCTCATCTGTAAAATGAGCTGGAGAAGGAAATGACAAACTGTTCCAGTATCTTTGTCAAGAAAACTGAAAATGAGGTCACAAGGAGTCAGGCAGAACTGAAAAATGACTAAACAACAACATAAAAGGGATCCAGTGGTCTCCATTCTCCCAAAGTCTTGCTGTTTCTTCATTTAGTGAACTACTTAGGAGTACAACACTGGGCCTTTGTATGCCCGGCACTTATCCCCGTGCCTGGCACTTAGTAGGTGATTAATAAATGCTAGTTGATGGACTGACTGATAACTTTATTCATTTTGGCACCCCATTATGAGTCAAAGCATGTATTTGGATTTAAATGTTTCACATTTATACATCTTGGCACCACCAAAAATAATGTAAATTCCTGCAGGGCCAGGACTGTCTTTTATATTTCTTTTCTTTCCACCCTCTCTCCCTATCCTCTAGCCCACTACTACACCTATACCTTTAGTACAGTGATGCATAAATACCAAAAGAGGATGGCATGGTAGAGAGGACAAGAGGGCTGCCCTTGTGCTCACAAAGATCCTAGTTCAGTCTTTTCATTTGCTCCTACAAACTGTGATCATGGATAAATACTTTTTTGGGGGGGAGAATTAACATTTATAGAGGTTCTTTATAAATATTAACTCATTTGATTTTCACAACAACCTGTGAGGTAGATACTGTTATTATCCCCATTTTACATTTGAGGAAACTGAGGAAAACAGAAGCTAAGTGACTTGCCCAGAGTAATACAGGTAGTAAGTATCTGAGGTCACATTTGAACTCAGGTCTTCCTTACTCCAGGACTCTTTGTACTATCTACTTCACCACCTAGCTTAATTTGTTAGTGAACCTAGACAATGTCTAAGAACGTTCAATTAGAAATAATACCAGCTAGCATCTACGTAGCTAAGCACTTCATAAATATTATCTCACTTGCCCCTCACAATAATTCTGGGAGGTAGGTGACATAACAGGTCCCTTGATACCTCCATTTAGATAAGGAAATGGGCAGACAAGTTAAGTGACTTGCCCAGGGTCACTCAATTAGTGTCTGAGTCTGGATTTGAACTCAGGTCTTCCTGACTCTAGGTCCAAAATTCTATCCAGCAGCCTCATAGATCGAGAACAAGAAGAGAACCCAGAGGACTTTCAGTCCAAACCCTTTATTTTAAAGATGAAGAAACTGAAGCCCCATAGAGGTTAAGTGACTTACCTAAGATTTCACAAAATTATCATAGATGGAATTAGAATCCAGGTCCTTTGATTCCAGAGTCAATGTTCTTTCCATCATTGTTGATCTTCATGAATGGTGGTAGTTTCCATACTAGATTCTACAAATTGGTGAGGAAGGAAGGAAGGAAGGAAGGAAGGAAGGAAGGAAGGAAGGAAGGAAGGAAGAGATTTCTTTAATTGTATTGTCCCAGATTCTGGTAATTGGCTGTGTATTTTAGGCAATTAGGTCCTTTGCTATATTTTGCCAGATGCTAATCCCAGTTACTCCTTCCATTCACCTCCTTCAATCTGGTTCACGAACTCCCCAAAGGAACTTGAAGAAATTATGGAACCATTAGGCCTGGGTCCACTACAAATTTATGTAATCTAATCTCAGCTGGGCCTCAATGCTGTAAAGCAATAATTCTACTAATTGATAAACTAGCCCATTTTCCACAGCAGCTATTCCAAACCTCGTAACCCCTCAAGCCTGCTGTGACACCTCCCACTCTGCTGAGGGCTTCACCTTATATATGACTGAAACAACAAAAACAATCTTCCTCTCAGCTCAGATTCTAGTTTCTTCAAGAGGTTTTTCCCAAGTTACTAGTGTCTCTGAGATACACACTACCCTCTTCTCCCTACCCCCAATCTATTCTCTATGTGTCTTTTATGTACCTAGTTATTTATATTTACAGGAAAGTCACAGTCACATTGTGAACTCCTTGAAGGCAGTCATTCTTTTTGCCTTTCTTTGTGCCCTTATCAATTAGCGTAGTGACTGGTACATACTAGGGATGGCTAGGTGGTACAGTGGTCTCAGACCCTTACTAGCTGTATGACTCTGGGCAAGTCACTTAACCCAGTTTGCCTCAGTTTCCTCATCTATAAAATGAGCTGGAGAAGGAAATGGCAAACCACTCCAGTATCTGTCAAAAATAACCTAAATGGGTCATGAAGAGTTGGATGCAGCATAAAAAAACTTGAAATGGCACATACTAAGTGATACTAAATGATTCTTGATTGATGGATGGAGAACAAGGTTTGCATCCTAATTGTGTGGGTCAAAAGACCACTGACTCAAGTAAAAAAAAAAAGAGGTATCTTGGTTTCTCAAGGCAGAAAAAACCCCAGAAGCTTAATTTGATCAAGTCTGACGAGAATTGGGCATCTCTCACTACCAGGGTGGAGATAGCAGTGAAGAGAGGCGATAGAGAGAAGGCAAGCAGGGAGATATATACCCTTGTACAAACAATTCTAAGAAATCCCACCCCAGAGGCTGGACCCCCGTCCCCATTTGCAGAGATGAGTGGCCTCACAGTCTAACCAGGAATAAGTTTTTACCCAATGCAAGCACAGAAACTACAGAATTACCTTATAGGGAAACTGTAATGCTAAGATGGCAGTTTGTAAGTAGGCTAGGGGAGGGGGAGAGGGGAATATCCTCTGGTTTCCCCAAAATCATATGATTTACAGGAAAATGGAACTTAGGCCTGGTGAGGTTCACACCCTAACTAAATTTGTACTATCTCTATTTGAATATTGCCTTGCCTGAGTTACTCATAGGGAAGCTTTCACAATCTTGTATTCCACTCACAACTGAGGTGACATCTATAAATCTGAAGAAGGAAAGGGAGCAAGACATTCCTAAAGGCTAAATAATCAGATTCCCACAGACTCAAATTTATCCCATTTCCCTTTTCTCTAAATATTGATTCTCAAACATTTTAGATATAAATACATGTATATACACATTCCCTGTGAAGCCTTCACACTTTATTCTCTCACTACCTCACACATAATGAAACATATCAATACAAATTTAAACAATTTTACAAAGAAATATGACCTTTTATTTTTATTTTTTGCCAAGAATATGACATGTAAAGGGTAAAACTGTAATATAGGACCAGATCTAGGATTGAAATGTTCTTTACTTCAACCAGATTTTCAGTTGTTGAAAGCTTCAAAACAACATCTTGGGGTAATAAAGAAGCAGGTATACCTTCTATGGACTGAATAAATACTATGAATCATACATACATACACATATATGACTGTTTTTCAAATATTTGCAGGTACTATAATAAAATATTGTTTCATTTAAAAGCACCACTGAGTTCATAGGAGTTCTTCATTATCACATATTTTCTCAATCAATGGTAATATATCCACTATTACTGGGGAGGAGATTTGCAAAAAAAATTTTTTACATAAAAATGGATTCTCCTACTTGAAACTTTTGGGAGGCAAAGACTCCAGGGGTGGGGAACCTGTGGTCTTGAGGCCCTCAAGACCACAGGTTCCCCACCCCTGGATTGCCCATATCTGGAAGGGACTTCTTCCTTCCTATCTCTGTTTAAGTTCCTCTCTTCCTTGGAAGTTCTACTCAAGACTGATTCATTCCATTCATTTCCTTGACCTCTGAAATTGACCTCTCCCCCTTTAAATTTCTTCACCTCTTGCTCAGACCTCTCCTTTTCACTTTTCTCACTCTCCTTTGTATGCCTGTTTTTTGTATCACTTCTTATCTTTGTGTAAGCTGAATTATATCCTCAATTAGATGGTAAGATCCTTGGGACCTATTCTGAGTTTTCTCTATCTTTGCAACCCTAGCACCTGACATAGCACCTTCTGTATTGTAAGTGTTTAATAAATATTTTGTTGATTTGAATCAAACTGAAGATGGGAAGACTGTCTATCAAGAACTGAGACAGAATTACTAGACTTATAAACTCTTCGTGTTTATTATACCACCTTTCTTCCTCAGAACTTAAAGGGCCCTCCAGGCAGGAAAATGAGATAGAGAAGGAATAAGCCAGTATGGAGGAGTGGTATAGAAAGGCAGCTCTAAAGCCAGGAAGCCTCTGACCCACACATTACCCTAGGGCAAATCACTTAACCTCTTCTAACTCTAGATTACTCTAAGACTCTACTTGCAGAGAAGGTACTGATTTGCATGGGCAGAATTTCCTCACCTGGTAATTCCCCATGTCGATAAAATAACAAATCTAGTCCCTCTCTGTATATATACATACAGCAGCAGAATGGGACCTGGAGTCAAGTAGATCTCTAACATATATACTTGGAGTGTCAAAACTCTCAGTGCCTCTAGACAACTTTCTAAGCCAATAAATGGCAGAACTCTTGCTGACCTGCATTGGTAGGAGTGTCCTCCACACCAATGAAATCAGAGGTCAAGATCAAATACACATGCAGAAGACTTAGAGATCTGGATTTTAGGAGGAAGTGAGTTTCTATTATTTTTAACTACATATTTGCTTTCTCTCCTTATCATTCTCCCTTATCAGTAGAAAGAAATGATTACTGTTTCAAAAAGAGCTAGCATACGCTTCATAAATGAAATATGGAGCCATCTATATGTGTCTTAGATTGCTACAATATTTTAGTGGATCTCATTGACATAGGGATGTTTCTTTCCATGATACAAGTCACAACCCATGCACAGCCTTTCATTCTTTGGGGCTTTTGTTCCTGTTCTACAGTTTTTCTTCCACCAGAGTCCACCCAACATAGTGAGAACCTTCCTCTAGTTCTCTTAACATTGCATGGCTACCAATGGAGCAAGCAGTCTTGACCAGTGTCTTTTTACTTGCTCTTGCCAGATGACCGGACCAAATTCTGATGATACCCTTCATGCCATTTTTCTTATGCAATTTTGGGCTGGTAAAATGTTGTGGGCAGTTTTATAATATGGCATTACCTTAGTTAGTCCGACAACTAGACAAAAAAAAACCCCAAAAAACAACAACCCTCAAAACAAAAGCAAAACCAGTTCCTACTTTTAAGAAGCTCACAGGCTAATGGAGGAGGCAACATGCACACAAGTAAGTACAAATAAGGTATATACAGGAAAAAATTGGGTAGTCACAGAGGGAAGGCACTAAGATTGAGGAGGGCTGGGAAAGGCTTCTTGCAGAAGGTGAGACTGGAACTGAGATGAGAAGGAAGCCAAGGAAGCCAGGAGAAGAGGAAGAACATTCCAGGCATAAAGGAGCAGCCATTTATGTAATCCCTGCTCAAAACTCACTGGCTCCCCATTACCTATGGAATAAAATGTAAATGCCTTAAACTCTCATTTAAAGATCTCCAAATTCTGACTCCAACTTATCTTTCCAGTCTTATTTCATTTTATTCTTTTTTATGCAATCTTCATTTCAGCCAAATGAGATGACTATAGCTATTTTACAATCTTATCCTAAACTCTCCACTCCGTGCTTTATTACAGGTTATACCATGTTTCCCACAAGCAATGAGACAAGATAGCTGATTGGTAAAAGCAATGAGGTAGTGCTGATGTCTGAGGTAAGAGTTCCTCTGCCTGCCTTATATTTGAAGATAGCTATAGGCATCATGGAAAAGCAGGGGGAGTAAGAGCCCCAGGGCTTGTATTTGTAGTTCAGTGTGGTTCAGAATACTAACCCTATATGAATTTTTAGTGAGGCCGGGGTGGGGGAGGGGGGACTCTGGACTGGAAACCTGGTGTAACCATGGTTTATAGGAATTCAGTTAAGCTGCGAATTTAATCCCCCTCCTTTCTCCTGAGCCTGGGGTAGAATAAGGGGGTATTATGCCCCACAGGTGTTGGGGAGAGATGTTTATATGTTGTTCTTGCTATACCTTTGAAGTAAATATTTCATTGTAAAAACGAATCTGACTGTTAAGTGATTAAATGGAACTTGGGTGCAAGGGACCCCTAAAATTGGGGGAACACAAGTGGTAGGAGCTTGAGCCAATGGCAGAGACTAAACACTCTCTAATACCCTTTAAGAGTACCAGAGAACCCTGGTAGAGGTGTAAAACATAACATGACTAACTTTCAGGCAGTGGGGACCAGAGTAATTGCTGTTACACTGCTATACACTAATAATCCCCACTGATAATCCAAGACCTCCCTTTAGCTAATATAACCCTCCTGGGGGTGGAGAGGATGGTGAGTCTTGGGTATCTTTATCTTTCCCAATCTTTTACCTTCCTAGTGCCACTTCTGGGGAGGGTGCTAATGATCGGTGAAATAGCACCTCAGGGAGAAAGAGGAGATGGATGAGTCCTTAGATAACTCACACTCTGGACAGCCCATACTCTGGCTAATCAGTCCCTGAATAATGGAGGTAGCTGTTAACAACACCCTGTGTCTTGATACCAGAGACAGCATTCACTGTCTAGTCTATCCTTGAAGCCAAAATACTAAGCTCTAGGTAAAGTCCCCTTTTATTCTTTATTTTCTGCAATTGATAGAAAGATAATACTATCAACCAATCATATGGATGTACTTAGTGTATCGTTGGTGTAGATGGATTCAAGGACAGCAGTACCATGAGGAGTCAAGAGTATCTGTGTTTCTGCTAAATCACCCAGCGGCTTCTAGATATTAATTCAACCCTTCTAAAAGGCTGACAGTGCTATTTGCCAGTGGCTGGGTTGGCCCTACCTGGTAACCTATGCACCCTGTAGAGACCTGGCTGTGGAAGAATTTTTTTAAAACTTCTTTTTTTGTAAACTTAAAATATTTTTTATAATTTAATTGCATGTAAAAACAATTTTAATACTCATTTTTTAAAATTTGAGTTCCATTGTACATAGTAACAGCAACAATGTGCAATGGTCACCCATGACTGATTTAACTCTTCTCAGCAATACAATGATCCAAGACAATTCCAAGAGACTCGTGATGGAAAATGCAGAGAAATTCAGAGGAAAAACTGATGGTGCCTGAATGCAGATCAAAGCATATTATTTTCACTTTCCTTTTGTGTGTGTGTGTGTTTTTCTTTTGTTCTGTTTCTTCTTTCACAACATGACTAATTCAAAATATGCCTCCTAGCTTCCCCAGCTTCCTTCAAGTCCCAGCTAAAATCCCACCTTCTACGGGAAGCCTTTCTTAGTCTGCCATAATATTAGTACCTTCCCTTTGTTGATTACTTCCAATTTATCCTATATATATATTTTTTTTTCTTTGTACATAGTTGTTTGCATGTTATTTACCACGCCCCCCATTTGACTGTGAGCTCCTTAAGAACAAGGACTGTCTTTTGTCTTTCTTTTTTAACCCACCCCTCCAGTGTTTAGTACAATATCTTTATTGACTGAATGCCACTAGGACCTACAGTTCTCAGATAAGAAAGCATGTGGATAGAAGGAAGGAGGTCCCTTTATTTACTAGAGCAGGGAGGGAAGTGGTTCTGATAACTTTGGTGACTTAACTATTCTTGAGTATTAACCTAAATAGAATTTTAATATATCTTCCTCATTCAAGATTCTTATAAAAGCTACTTCAAATTATCTTGGGGTAGCGAGTCATGTCAGAGGGCATGGATTTTTTTCTTCCTATTTGTTTGCTTTGTTAGTTTGGACATTTTTTTTTCTCTAATGTAGAAATGGCTTGGATACAGATGAATAATAAATAAAATTCTTTCTGGAAGATTTGAACCTAAAATGCAGAGTAAAGTGTTAATATTCTTCTCTTCAACACTAGAAAGTTGTTCTGTGTAGTATGCCTTTTGTATAATTGACATAATGTTGGCCAAGATCCAACAATAAAAATCATCAGACAACCCCAGGAATAGAGTTTTCAACCACTTTTCTTATTGCCAGTGCTGCTAACTGTCATTTCTGTCCACTTTCAGTCTCTTCAGGAAAAAGAGTGAATTGATCCTAAGATTAATTAATTAATATTAAACTAATAGCTTCCAAATCTAGTTCATTGAAAAGAACTGAAACTAGAGGCAAGAAACTGAAAAATAGAGGCAAACCCCATCATACCTTCCTGGATTCTCTGTGGAGGGCATCTCTGTCCTTTATTTGCTGTGAGGCATTAAACAAGGCACTTAACATGTATGGGCCTTAGTTTGCTCATTTATAGGATAAAAAGGTTTAGATTAGAATGCAGTTAGAATTTCATAATTATGAATTCAGCATATAGAGCAGAAACTTCACCTGTGGAACTTAGACTCCTCTTATCTGAAGAGCAAAGAACTCACCCACAAAAAATGGGAAAATCTTAGTTGAAAGGAACATTTAAACTTTGAAAGGCCAGAGATGTGGGCTTCTATAGCCTTGGCAAGAAGCTGAGCCATTAGGTGTTTTCCCCTGAAATCCACAGGTTCCTCCTTCAGGCACAGACAGACAAATGGGATTCTCAGAAAGCTAGTGTTCCCACTTCTAAATTCTCAGGACGTCCAATGGGAATTCCCGGTCACTCTTTGCTCTGGATCTTGTTATGTATTTATTCATGGGACATTTCCTTTCAAAGCTGAGCTACGTGCTCCACTGGACAGAGCTCCTTAAAGTCAGGAAGAACTGAGTTCATATTAGGCTTCAGATACTTATCAGCTGTGTGACCCTGGACAAGTCATTTAACTCTCTTTGCCTCAGTTCTTCATCTGTAAAATGAACTGGAGAAGGAAATGGCAAACCACTTCAGTATCTTTGTCAAGAAAACCTCAATGGGATCAGGAAGAGTTGAACAGGACTGAAATAACTGAACATTTTGGCTCTTTAGGGGAGAGAAAGGCCCTCCAAAGGTTGCCTAGTCCGTTTCTGTGTTTCTCCACACCTCAAACATTCAATGCAGATAGATGACTGTTTAACTTTATGGTGTCTAATAATTCTCCACTAGACTTTGTAACTGCTTCATAATAGTTACCCAAACTGGGGCCTCACACACAAGGGCTAGAACAGTCCACACCAGGGCCTTGTACCACCCCAGACTCAGATCCAACACTGCCCAGACCAAGGTCTTAAATGCCATGCCTTAACCTTAACCAAGTACTGGATATCTTCTGGGAGTGCCTGGCCCCTTCCTCACTCACCCCTATCTAAGGATTAAGCCAGAGAACTGAGACAGTGTGTGAGCCCCTGGAGCCCCGGTCTCCAGGTAGTTACTGATCCAGATGACCAACCCCAACAGCCCACTCCCAGGTCTCTAGTGTTTAAACACCTAGTCTCAAAACAACTCTCCTCACAGGACCCAAGAGAAAGGAAACCTCAATGAACTACTTCTTCCTATGTCTTCTGCCTAGCAAATTCTCCCCTCCCACTTTCCTAATCTCTGAGTCAGAGTTATTGTCTTCTGCAATAAAAATTCATCTCCTTCCAGGTCCACCCTGCCCCTCCCCAGTCTCTTCTTCTTTTCCCTTTAAATGCTGGTCTGATCAAGTCACTGCCCTAGTCAATAAATTCCAGTGGCTCCCTACTGCTGCTAGGATAAAATACAATCTCTATTTGGCTTTTAAAGCCTCCTCTGACCTAGATCCCATTATACGTTACCCCCTTTCCTGCCCACTAGGATCCAGCCAAATTGGCCTTGCTCTTCTCTATGACACTGCATTTCCATCTCTGTGCCTTTCCCCAGCTGTTCCCCATGCCTGCAGTGTATTCCTCACACACCCCAGCCCTTAGAATCCATAATTTCCTTCAATACTCAGCTAAAGTGCTCTTCAATAGGAAACTTTTCCTAATTTTCACAGCTACTAGGTCCTCCCTGCCCTCCTTCCCCAATTTACTTGTATTTATTTTTTATATACCAATATGTGTATGTCTTCTTCAGCCAGCTTGTAAGCTCTTTGAGGGCAAGAAAATTAACTTGCCTTTGTATCCTTGTAGCCTACCAGAGTGACTGGCACATAGTAGGGTGCTTAATAAATCATTGTTGATTGATTTCATTGTACCCTCTTCATTCTGTAATGCTATATGTTTTTTTCCACACTCTTTCCATCTTCTTGTGCCCCCCAAAACCTGGCCCTCTCCAGAAGTCGTTGATTCCTTGGTCACCCTCTCCACTACTGGTTGCTTATTCTCTCATACCCTACCATCTCTGGCACACCAGGTTAGAAGTCAACATTGTCGAGCAAATGGAACCAGCCTCTACCCTGTGGGTGGCTAGAGCTGAACAGAGCAGGCTAGAGACAGGAGAGTCAGGAAGCAAAGAGAAGTTTAATTTCAAAGTGAGAGAAATGGCTTTCAAGCAAGGACATGTGTGCCGGGGCCCCACCCCTATTGGGGGTGACCGACTTTAGTGTGGCCAAATCTCAGTACTTATACCAATGGCTGTGCAGTGAGCTGTAGCCCTGACAATGAGGGATAACAGCAACAATATGAAAAGTTTAATTCATGACAAGGCTTCAAGACCAGAACATGGGTACTGCAGGTGCTTGTCCAAGCTCAGAGAACACCTGCTGCTGGTCAAAGCAATACATTAATTATATGAAACAATTCTGGGATTTTGCTATGACTGAGTTTTAACAACAATGTTGCTAGCAGCTGCTGTGGAGGCCAACAATAAGAGCACACAGGAGGGCTGCTAGCACAGGTTCCTTGATCCGCTTTTCTAAGGAAAGCAACTTTAAGGGGTTAGAAATTTCACTTTATTTAAACATACATATATCATTCACTTAGTTCTGTGGAAAAAGTCAGCACCCTGAACTTCAGAGCAAATACAAACAGAGAAAATATAAACAGATCAACAGACAGGTTTTTGTCCGATCAAGACATCACATACATAGTTACCAGAGAGAGAAGCACCAACATCTGGGCTTTCAACCAGGGAGGCTTCAATGGCTACCCAGAGTCTCATCACCAACATTCTTCTAGAGAGTGTACCCCCAAAAGTAAAACTCCACCTCAGAGTTCATATACCCTGTTCAGGGCCCTGAGGGCTCAGAGCCTACTTAGCAAAAAGGGTGTGGGAAAGATTTTTAATCACTAGCACCCCATCATATACATCGTTTCCAATCAATGACTCTTGATTCAAACAAAGACAAGACTCAAAGACACCCGATTGCCTCAGTGCTGAGAAGCACTCCAAAACAAAAGACAAAAGGTCCCACTTTACCTGCCCATTTCAAACAAAGGCAAGACTCACTAAAGGCACTTGATTGCCTTAACATTCCAAAAGAGAAAACAGCAACAAAAAGTCCCACCCTGCTTGGCATTACACTGAGATCATCCAGAGGGTGAGCACAAAGGATTGTTGTTATGCCGAGCTCAGGGCACAGCTTGCTTGTTGGGCCTTAGCTCTGGAAAGCAGGGTGTCACTTAATATCTTGACAACATATTCTTTGCTCCCCACTACTACTTCCAGATTCTCCTTCTGCTACTATCACACATCTCTTCTCCTTTCTCCTTATGTTCTCTCTCTCTCTCTCTCTCTCTCTCTCTCTCGGGCACACTCTTGCTCTTGCTCTCACTCTCTGGCTCTCTCTCATTTTCTTTTTTTTTTCTTTTTTTTTTAGGGGGGAAGGCAGGTCAGCTGGGGTTAAGTGACTTGCCCAAGGTCACACAACTAGTAAGTGTGTCAAGTGTCTGAGGCCAGATTTGAAATCAGGTCCTCCTGACTCCAAAGCTGGTGCTCTATTCACTGCGCCACCTAGCTGCCCCTCTCATTTTCAATCTATGTCCCTAACTACTGAGTCTTTACTTGTTGTCTACTAACATGTCCAGGTCATTGGATGATAGACTTAGAGCAGGCAGAAACCTTAGAAGTCAGCTAATCCAAATTCCTTCATTTTATAGATGAGTTCATTGAAATTGGAGAGGTTGAGGGGCAGCTAGGTGGCACAGTGAGTAGAGCACCAGCCCTGGAGTCAGGAGGACCTGAGTTCAAATTCAGCCTCAGACACTTGACACATGTACTAGCTGTGTGACCTTAGGCAAGTCACTTGACCCCAATTGCCCTGCCCCCCCAAAAAAAACACCAAAAAAAAAAAAGAAATTGGAGAGGTTGTGACAGAACTAGCATTTCCCTAAAGCAGCTTCTTTCCTCCCAACCCACAAAATAGGGAGACTTTATTTAAAAGAAGACAAAACTGCCCCTAGGATCTGATTGTCCCCAGCTTCCCTGAGACAGCTTCTTGGTCATCTAAGGGCACAAAAAGTCTTACCCTATGGAGTCTGGGCCCTTCAGACTTGGTGAATTTGTGAAGACCTTCCAAGTTACCATGTCTTTTACCATCCCTTGCCCTGACAACTAGTCATATGTATACAAAGGAAAGGGGGGGGGGACATATAAAATGAAATAAACCTCCTTTTGTTGACTATTCAATGGCTCATCAGTGCCTCATTTCATCCCAACATCGAACATGAACTAAGAGAATACTAGCATTAGAACCACCTCCAAATGTATTTTGCATGACTACACATGTATAACCTATGTCAAATTGCTTGCCTTTTCAATGAGAGGGGGAGGGCAGGGAGGGAGGGAGAGAGAGAAATTGGAACTCAAAATGTGAAAAAAGAATATAAAATTGTTTTTACATGTAATTGGGGAAAAATAAAATATTAAAAAAGATTTTAGATAAAAATGTAAATATATGGATGAATAAATAAGTATATATGTATAAAAAGAACCACCTCCAACAATGGTGCTTTGTCAAGGGTCACACAGGTAATGTGTATCTTAAGCAGGACTTGAACCCAGATTTTCTTGACTCCAAGTTCAATACTCTATCCATTACACACTGCTGCCTCTCCCTTTTTAAGGTAAGAAAAAAGAAAGAAAGAAAGAGGGAGAGAGAGAGAGAAACAAAGAAACCCTCACTTGATTCTTCTCTCTCAGACTACCATGTTATACTTCTCTTCCCTTTCACCACCCAATTTCCAGAAAAAAATTACCTACACTCTGTGTCAATTTCCTTTCCACCCAGTTCCTAACCTCTTGCAAGTAGATTTCCAATCCCACTTCCCTAGTGAAAAATTCTCTCTCCGATGTAACTAATGATCTCTTACCTGAAATTTGATGGCCTTTTCTCTGCCTGTGGAGCTTTTGGATCCATAAAACACTACTGGATACTCTTTTTTCCCTTGGTTTTTGAGTCACGTCACTGTTATCTTCTGATTCTTCTCCTGTTTGTCTTACTACTCCTTCTTTGACTCTTTTCCTGAATATTAATATTATTCCATCCCCTGGGCCTTGTCCTAGATCCTTTTTTTTCTTTCTCTATACACTCTTCCTTGGTAATCTCATTAGCTCCCATGGATTCAAGTATCATCTTTATACAGTTGATTCCCAAATCTATGTATGCATGTAGCTCTAATCTCTCTCCTAAACTTCATTATGTCTTCTGGACAGATGGCATCTTAAACTCAACGTTTCCAAAAGGGAACTCATCTCCCCACCTCCCACTCCTCACACCCAAACCTGCCCTTCTTTCTAAATTCCACTATTTCTGTTAAGGGCATAGACATTTCTCTTGGTCACTCATGTCCTTAATCTGAGCAATCAAAGATGCTTCTTCCTTCTTCATCCCCTATATGCATTAAGGGCAGCTAGGTGGTGCAGTGGATAGAGTACCCATTTGGAGTCAGGAACACAAATCTCCCTGAATTCAAATCTAGCCTCAAGTACTTACTAGTTGTGTGACCCTGGGCAAGTCACTTAATCCTATTTGCCTCAATTTCCTCATCTCTAAAACTGAGCTGGAGAGGGAAATAGCAAACCATTGCAGTCAGTATCTTTGCCAAGAAAACCCCAAATAGAGTCACAAAGAGTCAGTACTAAAAACTACTAAACAACAAACAACACTTATTTGACAAATTCTGTCAGTTCTATCTCTACAACATGTCTCAAATCCATCCTCTTATCTCCATCCATACAGCCACCACCCTTGGTTTGGTCCTTAACACCATTTACCTGGATTATTATGATAATCTTCTGGTACAGAAGAAAATTAGAGTCTGGTAGGCATTCAGCTTCCCCTTCCACTCCTTCCCATTTTGAATCCATCTCCCAAATAATTGCCAAAATAATTTTCCTAAGGCCTGATCATGATATTACCCTGCTCCAAAAATTTTCAGTGGTACTTTATTGTTTGTAGGATAAACTATAAACTCCTCAGCTTGGCGTTAAAGGCCCATAAAAATATGACTCCAACCTACCTTTCCATTTTTATTTCTTACTGTTTTGCACAAACTCTACATTTTTGCTAATCTGAATTACTAGTGATTCTCTTAATTTGATATACCATCTCTTTCTTCTGTATTAGCACAGACCATCCTCTACACGTGAATATACCCCTTCCTAATATCTGTCCTTTTTCCTTTACAGCTTGAATGAGATGGGAGCAAGCATCTATTCTTTTTTGTGACATGGAGCAGCAGCATCTGCTCTGCCACTGATTCCTAAGATCCCTAGCATGACCATCTGACTTATTTATATAACCTAAGGACCCCTGAGTCTTGCCTTCTGCCCTGCAGCTGAACTTTCTTTTGTGTGTTGTCTCCCCAAATAAGAATATAAGTTCCTTGAGATCAAGGGCTCTCTCTATTTTACTTTTTGTATTCCAGTGCTTAATATGGTACTTAGCACATAGTAAGCACTTAATAAATGCTTTTTCATTCATTTGTTATTTCATTTATTCATAAGCTTTATAATCTTTTGAGGTTCAGTTTGGGTGCCAGATCCTTGTTGAAGCCTTCTCTGATTCCCCCAGTTGCTTGTTTTCTCACTCTTCATATTACCATATATTATACATGTCACATCTCTTTGAAGCCACCAAGCTTTTACAACCTGGTTTGTGCTCAGTGCTAATTGAATTAATGCTTGCCCTTTACAATCTGCCCCCACCTACCTTTTCAATATTATTAAACATTGATTCCTTTAATTTCCCTATCATCCAATCAAACTGGCCTTTTTATTGTCATATATTACACCCCATTTCCTTTCTTAGTGCCTTTGTGATAGCTGTTTCCCCATGCCTAGAATGTGCTCCCTCCTCATCTCTGCTTCTTAGAATCCCTAGATTCCTTCAAAACTTGGCTCAAGGGCCAAGGTTGTCCCTTATGTCCCAACTGCTAGTGTCCCCTCTCCCCCCACCATACTCCCATCACCAAATATATATGTGGGTATACATGTTCTCTCCTCAATAGAATATTAGCTCCTTGAGGGCAAGGACTGTTTCATTTCTGTCTTTGTATCCCTCATCCCTAGCACAATGCCTTAATAAATACCTGTTGATTGATGGACATTCACAAATGTATTTTTTAAAAAAGACATCAGTGAATGGAGTTAAAAGCAAAAGACATTTAATTAAACATTATAACAAAATAAGTGACAAAAAGATTACATCCATATACAGAGAGGTACACTGGCCTGCATGTTAGTGTATTACTATTCGGAAAGACCTATGGTTGGGGAATGCAGAAGTGTAGGAAATACACTTAGAACAGGCACACTAAGCAACCAGGCCACTAACAGAAAGAGAATGCACTAGTCAGAACAATTAATATTCCTAAGGAGATATCTCCCTTGGAACAATTCTCTGCTCCCAGTGCTGCTTCTTGCTCCCCCGGCATGCAGATGTCCTTGGTGAACTACCCTCTGAGCTGAGCTAAGGCCCTCTGCTGAAGCGGTCCTTCCTCTGCCAAGCCGCTCTCCGCTGCCATCTCCTGGCCGTTAGCTGCCACGCAGCTTTTTCTCTTACAAGGGAGAAGAGTTCTATTCTGCTACTTTTAGCTCATGGTCCCAGGACTATTTCAGTTCTTTTGGAATATGTACCCTAGCCTGTGCCACCCACCCAGTTATTGAAAGAAACTGTTAGTCACTCAAGTCTATTTATTAACTCCCTTGTTGCCACCTCATCTTGCCACTCTGGGGTGCCATTCTTGACTTAGAATGAGAAAATTCTACTTAATTTCTTTGCATTCCCGAGATGCTAATTGTGGCCCACGAGAATTTCACCTCAGAAGCAAGACTGAGAAGAACAAGGTAGAACTAGCAAACTTTGTACTGCTTCTCTGTTAACAAAATCTTTGCCATTCTTATATGCTAATTGTATACATATTAATAATCATGATTATAGCTAATATTTGTGTAGCACTTACTCTGCACCAGGCACTGTGCTAAGCATTTTATACATGTAGCCTCCAGCATGCTGTAAGCTCCTTGACTGTTTATTTCCATCTTAGTAGATGCTTAATAAAAACTTGTTGATTTTGACTATAAAGTTCCTGGGTATTGTGATAGAGATGTTGGGTAGGGGAAAGGAAACAGGGTGGGACAATTGAGGAATGGAAAGCAGAAGGCAAAGAGTCATGTCTGAAGTGGAAAGAAGCAAGGACTAATTTATTTATGGGCAGAGTTGGTTTGTGCTCAGTGCTAATTGAATTAATGTTTTCCCTTCATAGCCTGACTCCAACCTATCTTTCCAATCTTATTATGCATGGTATAGACTTAAAGATATGTCAAAGGTCAAAAAATTCTGGGTGTGAGATTAAAAATTCAGAAGAAATTTTGAGTTTAATAAACATATGACTTCATCTTCAGAAGTCCTTATCCAATCCTAGAGTTCACATTCTTCACTGCCTAAAACAAAAGCAGAAAGTCCTCATTCTTCTCTTCCCTTCCCTCATAGCCAGGCCCGCAGACTTTCCCTGTAACATGGCAATTCTCTCCTAAGGAAAATTTGGTACTTGTCCCTGCCAGTCATTAGCAGGAAACATTTGTGCCTTTCAGATGGCTGAAAAGGTACAGAAGCGTTAGGTTTAGAGCAGATCTAGCATATGTGGCTGTCAGCCTTTGAAAACTGACTTAGCTACACAGTCTCATAAATATTAAACCATCAATCCATATGGTGAGAGGAAGCTTAACAGTTGTTACTATCCACCCAGAAAAGTAAAAGGCCATGGGCATCATAATAGGGCAAAACTCCCAAGGTCCACTGTTATCCTGCCTTTACCAGAGAAACCTTCTCCAAAAGCATTCCTGCCAGTTCCCTAAAGTTTTGTCTGTTTGCCTACATGCTGACACAGGTTCTTGGCCTAGGTTTCAAACTAAACTCCTTCAGCATCTTGACAAGCATTTGAAGATAAGGACAGTGAAAGCGATTGCCCCTTACATCCAAGCTAAGCCATCTATGCTTAGTTCTGTGGTCTTTGCTGGCTCAGGACAATGCCCAGGCTTGGCTGAGATACCCAGGAGGCACAGAGAGGGCATGGAAGGTTCTCCCTTGGGACTGGAAAAACTAATCAATTTTATAAAAAGATAATATTTTCTAGAAGGAGGTAAAATGTAGAGAGATTCCTTCTCTTCTTGGGTCTCCAGACTATTCAGTTGCTGTCTCTGTTAAAGAACAAGGTTTTCTGCAGAAACTCCGTTGCTTCTTGTGTCAGGATAATAGCAGTGATGATAAGGATGATAGCAGCAATAGCTAGTGTTCATACAACACACTAAAGCTTGTGAAGTGCTTTACAAATATTATATCATTTTATTCTCACAACAACCCTGGGAAGGTGCTCTTATTATCCCCATTTTATAGATGAGAAAACTGAGATAGACAGAGATTAAGTGACTTCCCCTGGATCCCAACTATTAAGTATCTGGGGCAGATTTGAACTTGGGTCTTCCTAATTCCGGGTGGAGCAATCCATCCCACTTAGCTGTCCCTAGCTTCCTCTGATCAAATCTATCTAATAGGGAACAGAATTGTCATAGGATCATCCCATTAACACTATCTTTTCTGTCTCCAGGAGACAGTATACAGGACTAAAGGAGATTCTGTTTGGGGGCATCATTAAGAGACAGTGATAGAATTCCAACTGAATGCTTGGCACGATATCCCAAGAATCCATTTCCAGTCTTGGGGAAAAAATTAGGAGTCAGGAGACTATACCATCCTGATGAAGACTAGTCTGTCTGTGGCCCGTTAGAGGTAGCCGTTGCCCTGGAGGACAACAAAGACCTGTGGTAGCAGAACTGACCAGCATCCAACATTTTGAAGGAGATAGACATTGGGTGCCAGCCTCACGTACGTGGGCATAAAATCTAGCATATGCCCATTCTTTTTTGAACTCTTATAAGTGTTGTCTTAGCATTAAATCCCTATAGCTGTACCCCAAACCACACTGCTTTGCTCTCCCTTTTGGACTTTGTCACAGATCCTGGTATTGCTTTTGCTCTGGACCCTGCTTTCTGCCCCGGGCAGTCAGAGACATAACTAGGGTGCTATGACTTTGCCCCTGGGTGCCAGGATTTAGAAGGCCCTTAACAATACTTGCACTATTTCAGCCAGTAGAAACAATAGATCTCAGCACTTAGTTAGCAATAATTAATTAAAATGCAAGGCACTGTGATGTAGTTGTGCATGGTGAGCTAAGCTGTCCTCAGAGCCAGGAAGACCTGTGTTATAGTCCAGCCTCTGCCACCTAGTGGCTGGGTGACCCTGGGCAAGTCACCAAACCCTTCAGAGCTAGAGACAACTCTCTAAGGTTTTCAGCTGACAAACAGATGTAGAGATGCATGGGTAGAGGGAGCTTTCTCACGGAGAATTTCCTTTGCCACAGATTTGTCTCTACCTCCCTCCCTTGAAAAAAAATAGTTCAAATAGGATGCTACTGGATGCCATACTTCCTCCCTTTGTGAGCTCCCCCTAGCTCTAGCTAGCCCACCTTCCTCCCCCAATAGGCACTCGACTAGTAGATTCGCAATGTCCAAAGGTCTCTTCCCAGATAGGTCTCTTTTCCCTTCCACAGCTCAATTGAATTTGACTTAAAAATCTCAGTCATTTAAGGATATCTTTCATACCACTCACCTCAGAAACATTTTATGATGCTTGTTTTTTCTTGTGCCATGATTGTTGATTTTGGTTCTTCCTCTGGTCCCTCAGATCAGTTTCTTGTATCTCCATACCTATCCTGGCTTATACCATGATGCTTTGGTACACTAACCTCCCAAGAACTTCCCACCCAAACTTTCTCTTATTCCCCAGATATGGAGGCTTTAACCCAAATCATGGAACCATCCAGCCTCAGCCATGATACATCCTATCTCTGAGGGTTCCACCTGAGAAGTCCACAAGGAACATGTATGATCTTTCCTTCCTTCTTTATTCAGGGTGGGGCTGTTTCTGAACCAGATTGAAGTCTGAAAACAATGAAAAACGCTTTTTATCACCCAGGAGAGATGGAGAGAATCCTCTCCAGGCTGGTATTGCAATGGGCATAGTATTAATGTTTGGTAGTAAGAAGGGGAGTCATGAGATAGAGACAGAGCAGGTCCTTTAGACCATCATCCTTCCTGACTACACAGCCTTTTCCCCTGAATGTGGATTCCAAGCAATTTAAAGAGATTTGTGGGGAACTACAATTACAGACTTGCCCCATATAACATTACCCACCGAAACCAATCTTATTTTGCAATAATATGATTAATGTATCGTAAGGAAACCCCACTATGATGTCCTTCAAAGTGATGGGTGATGATTGTCTCCCTGTTGGCATCCACTGTGAACCTCTTCTCCCTTTGGTAGAAAATAGTAAGTCTAGTCAACCAGAAAGCAGTTGTTGGCAGACTAAGGATAATTATAAGGAAAAACTTAAAAAACAAAACAAAACAATTAGAGCTGTCTTAAATTGGAAATTCAGGAGGCAGAACGTGGATGGATGGTACATCAGCATATTGCAGATGGAATCCCTAGATTGTTATGGATTGAACTAGATGACTTCAGATGTCCCTTCCAACTCTGAGATTCAAGGTAACTTCCACCTCTGCTGTAGAGAAGCGAGGAAGGGAGAAAGAAGGGGACAGAAGGAAAAAAGAAAGGAGAAGCTAGAAAAGAAGGAAAAGGGAAGCAAGAAGGGGAGAGAAGGTGATCTCCCACTAGGACCTTCAAGTTTCATTAGAGGTCTGGTTCTCACCAAGTCCCACCGCTGCTGAGCCGCTCAGGTTTGAAGCATGAATTTCTACCTCTGTTTAGCTTCCCTGTGTTTGGAGATAGTAGCTGCTACTCCACAACTTGATCAGACTTTAGATGTTAAATGGTACCAATGGAAGTCACAACACAGAAGGACCTATGGAGCGGATGAAGATAATTGGAGGAGAATTTGAGAATGATTGAAATGCACAATTGGGAGTACAGTGCTGGCAAACATGGTTTCCAGCTGGAAATGAACAAGTTTGGTGATATGACCAATGAAGAATTCAGACAGGTGATGAATGGCTTTAGACATGACAAATTTCAAAGGAAGGCCAAAGGAACTCTGTTTTGCGAACCTCTGAAGATCCCTAAATCTGTAGACTGGAGAGACAAAGGCTATGTAACTCCTGTTAAGAATCAGGGTCCGTGTGGTTCTTGCTGGGCATTTAGCACAACTGGTTCCCTGGAAGGCCAGTGGTTCCATAAGACAGCCAAACTTGTTTCACTTAGTGAACAGAATTTGGTTGACTGCTCTAGGGATGATGGCAACGAAGGCTGTAATGGTGGTTTAATGGATAATGCCTTTCAATATGTGAAGAAAAATAGAGGCATTGATACAGAGGAATCCTATCCCTATGTTGGAACGGATAGAGACTGTTGGTATCGGCCGGAATGCTCTGGTGCTAATGTCACTGGATATGTGGACATCCCATCTGGGCAGGAAAAGGCTCTTGCAAAGGCTGTGGCATCGGTGGGTCCCATCTCTGTTGCTGTTGATGCAGGACATCCATCCTTCCAGTTCTATCAGTCTGGTATTTATTATGAACCAGAATGCAGTAGTCAACAGCTAGATCATGGTGTGCGGGTTGTGGGCTATGGTGTCAAAGAAAATGGAAAGAAATACTGGATTGTCAAGAACAGCTGGGGTGAAGAGTGGGGCCAAAGTGGGTATGTCTTAATGTCCAGGGACAATAATAACCACTGTGGAATAGCAACAGCAGCCAGCTATCCTGAAGTATGATGTGACTGAAGGAAGACTGCTTCACAGAGAGATGGGACTTGACCTGTATCATTTGGGATCAAACACTTGAATTGCCCAGGATCCAAGTTGTAATTTGCGTTTCTTCTGACGTTTTTACATTTGTGAAATATAAACACTACTTTGTTATAAATAGCTTGTAATAGTGCTTAATTCAAAGACAGAAATTTTCATTTTAAAATTGTATGTATAAAGCTTTACCTTTTAAAATAAACCTTGATTCACTATAAAAAAAAAGAAGGGGAGAGAAGAGGAAAGGCAAAGGAAAGGGATAGAGGAAGAAAGAAAAGGAAAAAGGAGGGGAAGGGAGGGGAAAGGAGGAGAGGGGAGAAGGGAAAAGGAGAAGGGAGAGAAAGAAAGATAGGGAAAAGGAGAGGAGGGAAGGGGAAAAGAGGAGAAAATGTTTCTAGTTTGGTAGGATCTCATTTTATCTCCTCTCACCCCAACCTACCTCTATTTTAGGCATTTAGATTAGAATTTTGATGGCCATGCAAGAGCACGTCTCCCACTTATAACACTGTTGCTATGGAAATAACTGCCCCCTATAACATTATTTCACCTAACAATGTTTTCTTGGACTTTCATGAAACCAATTAAGGACATCACTGAGCACATAGACAGTGGTGGGTAGTGAGTCACTGACCAAAGGGGAGCGGGGAAGGAGAGAACTGATTGTGAGAATGTTTAAAAGAGGGGATGGGGGAGAACTTTATTATCTCTTCTATCAGCTGCCCTTTCGACTTGCTGCCACGCTGAATGGGAGGCATTAGAGGCCAGCATGAGCTGATCACAGCCAGGGAGGGGGAGGGAGGAGGAAATTTCCACACATTCCGGCTCAGAAATCTGAGTTCACTGCTAGTGGCAAATTGTGAGAAAGGCTTTGCTTCAACTCAGATCCTTTTTTGACTTTTGTTGACCCTTGCTTGAGCCCAGACTGTCAATTCCCTGAGTTCCCATGTTCAATTGGGGAGTGGGGAACAGGGAGGAGAAGAGTGTGACCCTCCTTTTGGGCTAGCTATAGTTAAGAGTAGAGCCAAGATTCAGAGCCTGTACTGGTGGGGAAAACTCCGTAGCTGTTGTCCTAGCTTTATCTGCTTCAGGTTTTAAGTAGAGAAAAAGGTATGTCTCCTATATATTTTTCCTTTTAACTCTAAGAAAGTTTATACAACATTCTAAAGACTGAGAGACCTACTGTGCTGCATGTCAAGCCCTGGGTGACTGGGTCCAATGAGTTCTATACTGTACAGGGCCCAGCAAACTAAGTACTCAAGAACATGAAAAGACTGTTCTAGCTGCACCACAGAATTGTCTCCTGAACAGCTAATATCCTAGCAAAAATTGCAGTTAGAAAGGGACCTGCCCAGCTTTCCTTTCTGTGGGAAGGTAACACTCATCCTTTGTCCATTTAGACTTCCTGAGGCTTCCAGATAACAAGGGGCAAATATGTGGGCAACTATGCTATAGCCTCCATTCTCATAGCTTCCTGTTGGGCCTGTCTCCCAGCCTACGGTATTCAGCTCACCTCCTCACTGCCCACAGAGAAAGGTGGAAGAATGAATTCTGTTCTCGCAATTTCACTCCAACTTGGGCTGCTAAGCATCTGGTTGGGAAACAACACCAGGAACTAGTGCCAAGGCAATGCAGTCATAGAGGGGGTTGGTTCAGGCACCGGGCAGAAATAGTACTTCCCTTTTTATTCCTTTTCTCCCTGTCTCCTTATAGAAACACTGAATTTAATTCCAGATCATTTTACTCCCAGGAAGCTCTTTAGTTTTTAGGCCTCTCTAGCCTATGTAAAACTAAGGATCTTTATTCCCACTCTCACTTTCATAGATGAGTCTCAGGTCCTGGATCTTGGCTACATCCTGCCTACAGGTTTCTAGGGGCACCTCTAATACTATCAGCTTGAGCCTCCACTAGTATTCTCTTCCCTATCCTCCCACCCCATTATCATCCAATGGCTTCCAAAGATTTCACATTAAGGTTTTTGATTAATTAATTGAGATGTGTTTTTACCTGATTAATGTTATTTATCAAAGTTAAAATGGTTTGAGGTAGTTTTGCTATAAGGAATGGCTCTATGTGGAGGGGGAAGGGGAAGAGAAGGGAAGAACAGAGGGGTAATCTAGGCAATGTAAAAGCCAATTATATCAATAAAAATCCATTTTTAAAAACAACCCAAAAAGCATATTCAATCCCATTGCTCTCACTAAAATAATAGAACAAAAGGCTTTTATACCATTAATAAATATTTAATTGTCAAAAAAGAAATTGTGTTTCTCATGGTCTGTAACTTCCGCTTTCTTCACTCTCCCTTAAGTGTTAGACCCAAACCCAGCATCATTTGACTGGCAGCCCCAGCATGATACTTCAGAAGAACCCTACACTACTTATGCCCCCTCATATACATTAGGACTGAGGTGAAACCCCAGACTCCTTCCCTTTGCATGACAAAGGAGACAGCTCAAGGGGTGCCCTACAGCCAGAGGAATAATCATAGTCCTAGTTAAAAAAAAAAAACAAAAACAAAAACAAAAGCTTCTAATCCACATCCTGTTTGTTTGGCTTTAGCCTGCCTCTGCTGTGAAGTAACTATATCTCTTCAGCAGAACCTATAAACCACCCTACAATCCACATTCCAGAAAAAGGGACCTGTGTCTTCTGGAATGGTCATGGTTCTGAGGGACTTGCCCTGGGTCTGACTCTGGACTCCTTTTCCCCTAGTATACGTTCTATCCTCAGATATGCTGTGTCAGTCTTGAGCTATCTCCCCATCTTCCCACCAGTGGCACCAAGGAATGGTGGATAATACACTAGACTTTAAGTCATGGGTTCAAATACTGCCTCCAAAGTGTCCCAATCAGATGTTGCTGGGAAAGCTACTTACTTTCTAATTCTCAGTTTTCTCATTTATAAAATGGAAAATAATTACAGTACCTAACTAAAAGGATCAACTGAAGTAACAGATTAAGTGACTTGCAAACCATAAAGGGCTGCATAAAGGCTGGCTTATTCTTAGGTGGGGAAAGGGGTTTTTTGTTTGTTTGTTGTTTTCTCTAGTGCATTTAGTCTTCAGATAGCAACCTAATTTAGGGATGGTATAGGTCTGAATTCTAATCTGGAACCAACATGACACAGTGGAAACAACACTGGAGTCTAAATCAAGAGACTTGGTTATAATCCTGGTTCTTCATTTAAGGAGCAGAGTCACCTTGGACAAATCACTTCAACTTCTTGAACCTGTTTCCTCATTTGTAAAATGAGGTGGGGAGTAGGGGTTGAACTAGATGATCTTAAGCGTCTGGCTTTGAGCTCTAAAAGCCTATGATTCTTTGAAGAAGGAGAAAATGGCTAGCTTTTGATAAAAGTATTGTACCACAAACAACACCATAAGAAGATGAAGTGGACTGAGATATAGAAATGATTGCAATGAGACAGGAAACAAGTTAGTTACACAGGTAGCTGTGTACGTATAGTCACTGACTGCTTAAGGTCAAAGTCAATATTAAAATGAAAGGGAAAAAATGAGAAGCCAGTTTGTCATAACAACAGTTTAGAAAAAGCTGTCGAAATCGAAAAAGGATAGTTTCTCCAGTCTTTTGTTTCCCCAAAGAGTCCTACCCTTCTGGCATAGATTGTGACTAGAGCCTGTAGGGATGAAAAATTAAGCAGAGGATGCCCAAAGCCATTGTCCACTGAAGCAAGGGCTCAGAGGCACTATAAGGTGAAATTCCTTACCAGTGGTGAGTTAGAGACAGTCCTTTCTTCCCAGGACTTGTCCATTAACTTGTCTGTCTAATACATGTCTAGTCCCAGGTAATCTTAGGGAGTGCCTTTCTCCTGTTTGCCCTCCTCCTTACTCTGAGGCTCCAATGCTTCCAACTGTCTATCCATAAAAATAAGACGCCAAACTCTGGCTCCCTACACAGGCAGCTGAGCCAGAAGCATCTTTCTAGGCAACAGCTTTTGGAAAGCTTCTGCCCTTGCCTTGGTTTAGCAGCTCTTTACCTAGTGCAGAAGGATGGTCTGACAGCATGAGGTTCCAAACACTGACCTGGGCAATGTGGGCACTGCTCCTTGCCAGCATCAGAGCAATCCAGATAGAGGAGCTCCAGGAGAACCTGATAAGGCAGTTGTACTTCACCAAGTCTTTATCCTGGAGAAGAGAGATGAGAACCTGGTCATCCCAGACCATGTTAGGCCCCAACATAGGTCTGATGAAGCACAGCTCTGAGGCACCTTTCTTCTGTGAGAAGAGGTACAGCTAAGAGCACTGCAGGTAACAGCCCTCTCCAAAACCTTGTCCTTGGCAACTTGTTCTGGGGCACTGACTCACCCTGAAAGTGATGGGCTTAGTACCACTCTCTATTACCCAGACTTTACTTGGGGTAGAGAGAGTCCTTGACATGGGACTTCCAGGTAAAACTCAAAGGATTGGGTGGGGAGGGGAAATGACCTTTAAGGGAAGATTTGGCAAAAGAGCCTGGGGTGGAGATGGGAATGGTAATCAATGAGGAGCTTGGGACACAGGAGACCTAGGCTCTCTTTCCAAATCCATCCCTTAATCCCTGTGAGACCTTTGGAATGTTGCCTAATCTCTCTGTCACTTTTACTGAAATGGAGGTAATTACATATTGGACATTTCAAACTGGATGTCCTATAGGGTTTTCAAACTCAGTTCGTCCAAAATAGATCTCATTGTCTTTCCCTCCAATCTGCCCTTCTTCTAAACTTTCTTATTTTGGTTGGAGACACTACTATCTTCCACATTCAGTTTTGAAACCTAAGTGACATTCTCACCTCCTTACTCTCACCCCACATATCCAATCAATTGTCAAGTCTTACTTATATCCCTGCCCCCAACATATCTTACATCCATCTCTTCTCTTCTCTACTCATACAGTTTCAGTTCAGGCCCTCATTGCCTCTTGCCAGACTACTACAACAGTCTCCTCCTCAAATGCATCATCCTCACAGCTGCTAAATCCTAAGTGTAAACCAGATTATATTACTCTCTACTCACCTACCTCCTGCTTATCTATGGGGAAAACAAAAAAAACAAAACCTGTTGCAAATATGTAAGGTCAAACAAAAAAAATGTCCACAGTAGCCATGTCCAAAAAAAAAAAACCACTTCAGCTTGCACTGTGACTTCATCACCTCTATATCTGTTTCTGTATCTATTGTATGTTTCACATCCTGAGCCAGGCCTGAATTGTGGTTGGTTCCATTGTGTTGATCAGAGTTCTTAAGTCTTTCAAAATTGTTTTTCTTTACAGTATAGTTGTTATCGTATGAATTATTCTCCTGGCTCTCCTAATTTCACTCTGCAAGCATTCATACAATTTTCACAAGTTTCTCTGAAGTCAACCCCTTCATCATTTCTTACAGCACAGTAGTATCCCCTTAGGTTCATATACCATAATTTGTTCAGCCATTCACCAGGTAATGGCCATCCCATGGGTTTCCAATTCTTTACCACCCCAAAAAGAGCTGCTATAAGTGGTTTTATATATATGAGCCCTTTCCCCCCTTTCTTTGTTCTCTTTTAGGTATAGACCTAGTAGTGGTATCATTCGGTCATTGTTGGTAGGCCCAGTTTAAAAGCTTTTTAGGCATATTTCCAAATTGCTTTTCAGAATGCCTGGACCAGTTCACAGCTCCAACAACACATTAATGTATTTGTTTTCCCACCACTCCTCCAGCATTTATCATTTTCCTTTTTTGTTAACTTTACCAATCTGATCAGTATGAGATGGTACTTCAGAATTGTTTTAATTTGCATTTCTTCAATTATTGGTGACTTAGAGCACTTTTTATATGACTTTGGAGTTGTTGGATCCTTTAGCGATAGAAAACATGGCTTGGGAATGTATGTTATGATGGTAAATTGCAATGTATAGAACAAAATAGAGTATTGGTAAACCAATTTGGAAAGTGAGGGAGTAGGGGGCAGGCAGCCCTGGAATCAGGAAGACCTGGGTTCAAATCCGGCCTCAGACACTTAATAGCTATGGGCAAGTTACTTAACGCCATTGCCTCCGAAAAGAAAAAAGAGTGGCATCCTTAATAAGTGAGTTCAATGTGAGGATGGTTCCAGTGGCTGTATATGAGAGACAAAGTTAGTGATCCAACATATTCCAGTGCAAAAGAATGGAGCTAAGAAGCACTGACCATGTCATAGAACTGGGTATGATAGACCATGGGAGAAGTAGGGCCATGGCCTTATTTCTTGCATAAATCAGACAATTAAGCTGTAATAAAAAGCCTGTAAGGTTAGAATCTCTACAGCGACTTCTGAGTTCTTCACAGTTCACAAGGTGTTTTTCAATAGTAATAATAATAGCTAGCATTTGTATAACTCTTTAAGGTTTGCGAAGATTTTTATGTATGTTATTTCCTTTGGTCCTCACAACCACCTTGTAAAGTGGATGCTACTATCCCCATTTTATAGATGGAGCTCAGTGAGGTTAAATGACTTACTCATGGTCACGGAGCTGCTAAGTATCTGAGGCAGAATTTTAATTCAAGTTTTCTTAACTCCAAGTCCAGTGCTCTATATTCACTATGCCCCCAGCTGCCTCTTGAGCCATTTAACTTTCTTGAGACTTAGTTTCCTTAGCTGTAAAATGAAGGGGCTGGATTAGATGACATCTGAGATCTCTTTCAGCTCTGAATCTATGATTCCAGATCCAGCCTTTGATACTTCCTGGCTACGTGACCTTGGGCAAGTCACTGAACCTCTGCTGACCTCAGTTTTCTCAATCATAAAATGGGGATAATAAATGAACTGACCTTTCAGGATTATTGTGAGAATAAAATGAGGTAATAATTGTGAAGCACTTAGCCCAGTCCCTGGCACATAGTAGGCATTTAATAAATGCTTGTTTCCTGCCTTAACAACTTTATGAGGTAGATAGTACAAGTAGTCTTGTCCTTATTTTATGTTGGGTTCAAAGGAGGTAGGAAACTACGACACGGTGTAGTTACCTGTGTCTATCATTGGGAGCAGGGTAAAGATGTCACTTTGCCTTAGGTTTGAGGGACTGTGACTATTCCTGTCTTCCTCTATTGTCTTCTCCCTTCTCACCCCACCTCCCTACACTCCAGGAAAAAGATTGGCCTTAGCTTCTTTGGCCTCTCTGTTGTCTTCCCACTTCTCCAAATCTCATTGATTCATTCTTTCTAGTTCCCTCTGGGATCAGCAAGATATTGCAGTTTTATTGGCTTTTAAATTTTTCATTTATCTGCTTTTTAAAAATTAATATATTTTTTCTTTTTTACCATAAACCTTTCCTTTTAGTAACCGAGGCTTAGCAAAAAAAAGGGAGGGGAGAGTTGGAGTAAATGTCTTCTAAGGACCCTTTTATCTCTAAGTCATGTAATCCTGTTCTAGGTTTGAGACTATAAAGGAATGGGAGCTAAATTACAGTGACCAACTAGGAGCTGCTTAATTGTCATTGACATGAATAGGTGTTCTTTTAAAAGTTAATTTCATAGGATTAGAACCCAGGTTGTTTATTTCTCAATACAATGAATTTCTATCACCATCAAGCAGCCTCTGTTTTCCATTCCTGAAGACCTGAATCTCTGTCTCTCTGTCTCTGTCTCTGTCTCTGTCTCTCTCTCTCTCTCTCTCTCTCTCTCTCTGTCTGTCTGTCTGTCTGTCTGCCTTTTAAAATTCTCTTCATGTTTCTCCTTTTGCGATATTACATTTCTAGACATCTAGGCATAGAGTCTTATAAAAATTAGGTGCTTAATGTGTTATCGAATTGAATTCAGCGAAAGTATAGAATGAAATAATCCATTTTAAAATTTATTTCTCTTAGTCAACTGGATTAGACCTATCCCTTCAAAATGGCCACAGCAGAACAGAAATGTATCCCAGGTCATTACCTTGGAGTCAAAGTTGCATTTATCCAGACCTCATAGGAAGACTTTCCTTGTCAGAACTAGGCTGATTCATCTTTCCTTCCAAGAGAATGTGTCTGAGAGTCACGTAATACAGCTGAGTATGGCTGTAAGAATGAGACTCACTGCAAATAATCTGCTCCATATCCATTTGGCTTGTTACCAACTTAATGGGTGATAGGCATTAATGTCACAGACAGCACCCACTTTTCTTAATATACACATTTCTACCAAACTCCTGACATTCTTCCACTTTCCATTATGTCTTATCCCCCGCTAGACTGTAAGTTTCATGAAGACAGTTTCATAAGGATCATGCTTTATCTAAACTTTATAACAGTGCTCAGAATAGTTCTCTAAACACAGCAGGCATTTTAAAAAATGTTTGTTTAATTAAATCATATGTGCATGAGTGTTTCAAGGTTTCCTAGAAGTGCAAACAACTAAAGCTAACATGCCCACTAAACTTCTGAACTTGGATCATAAAAACTAAGACTAAGAAGCAAGAAAACAGTAAATTTTGTGCTGGGGCAAGTACCATGCAAGGAAAATCTGTAAGTGGATAGGGAAAAAGTATTCATACATCTTCCTCTTCCCCCTTTCTATTACTTCCCAAGGCAATGAAAGCATGGAAATGAACTGGTAGAGTGTTAACTTTCTTATGATTGGTAGTTTGGGTTTTTAACTTTTTTTAACTTTTCAGTTCCAAATTCTCTTCCTCCCTCCAAAACCTCCCTTACCCATTGAGAAAGCAAGCAATATGATACCCATTATACATGTGAAGTCAGAGAAAAAGTATTTCCATAATGTTCATATTGAAAAGAACACAAGAAAAAGTGAGTGAAAAACAATATGCTTCATTCTCTGGAAGTGGATAGCATTTTCATCATAAATCTTTTGGAAATGTCATGAATCATTGTATTGATCAGAGTAGCTAAGTCTTTCACAGATGATTATTGTTACAATATTACTGTTACTGCGTACATTATTCTCCTGGTTCTGCTCACTTTGCTTTGCATCAGTTCATATATGTCTTCCCAAGTTTTTCTAAAAACATCCTGGTCATCCTTTCTTATAGCACATTAATATTCCATGACAATCATATTCTACAACTTGTTTAGCCATTCCTGAATTGATGGGCATCTCCTCGATTTCCAATTCTTTGCCACCACAAAAAGAGCTTCTACAAATATATTTTGTACATATGGATGGTTTTCCTTTTTCTTTGATCCCTTTGGGATACAGACCTAGGAGCAATACTGCTGGGTAAAAGGGCAGGCACAATTTCATAGTCTTTTGGGCACAGTTCCAAATTAGCTTCCAGAATGCTTAGACCAGCTCATAACTCTGCCAACAGTGCATTAGTATACCCATTTTTTCCATATCCCATCCAGCATTTATCATTTTCCTTTTCTGTCACGTCAGCCAGGTTGATGTGTGTGAGTGATGCTTCAGAGTTGTTTAATCTGCATTTCTCTGATTATTAGTTACTTAGAACATTTTTATGACTATTGATAACTTTGATTTCTTCTTCTGAAAACTTCCTGTTCATATTCTTTGACCATTTATCAATTAGGGAATGGCTCTTATTTTTAGAAATTCGATTCAGTTCCCTATGTATTTGAGAAATGAGACCTTTATCAGAGAAATTTGCTGTAAACACCCCCCCCCCAGTTTCCTACTTTCTTTCTAATTTAGGCTGCATTGGTTTTGTTTGTGCAAAAATTTTTTGAATTTAATGAATCAGAATTATCCATTTTACCTCTCATGATCCATTCTATCTCTTGTTTGGTCATAAACTCTTCCTTATCCATAGATCTGACAGTATTTTCCCTGCTCCCCTAACTTGCTTGTGATATAACCCCTTCTGTCTAAATCATATACCCATTTTGACCTTAACTTGATACACTATATCAGACGTTGGTCTATACCTAGTTTCTGCCAGACTGCTTTTCAGTTTTCACCGGCTAGTAGTTTTAAAAGTTACATCTGAAGAAAACTCAAGTGCATTTCCTTCTTACCTCATACCCAAGAAACTATAGTTAACTATGTAATGGAAGTGAACGACTTACCAAAAGCTACTAACGAAACATAATACACTACTCTAGACAAGGTCTTGGATATAACTTGCATAACTCATGTCTCACTGAGGCTACAGATCCTTTCTGAGGCTATCTTTGAGCACCTAGCAAAATGTCCCCCTCAGAGTACATGTTCCTCTAGTTAAGGAAGCTAGCCCTTGGGTACACTTTCACAATGTGAAAAACCTTGGCAACCTATAGAGGTTGTTCAATCATTTTGCAAAGTTAAAAAATTTTATTTACATGTAATTGAGAAAAAAATAAAATAAAAATTAAGTGTGAAAAAAAGAACACTACTGGGTACTGGGTGAGATGTAAAATTTGGGAAGACTCAGCCTTCTTGAAGCTTATAATCTATTAAGAGCATATGAAATGTACACATATAACTAAACTACATTTACTTCATCCACTTCAATTGCTCAATATGGGTATGACAGAACCAAAGATATCTATCTATATGGAAGTGCCTGGATGCAAGAGTGAGAGAATGGCCCAAAGACTGATCTGCTGAAGTCCTCTCCAGATAATAGCTTTGCCCAGGTAGATGGTTAGGTTGGAAACAAGTGCCAAGTATACTGTATAATAGGGACTGGAAATGAGGTGCTTTATTGTGGACAGCTCAGGAGTTTGTGGATAAGGAAGTAATTAGGTAGGATATGATGGAAAACTTGGCAACTGCAGAGGCCAAATCCCTAAGGCCTTCTGTTGTTGCCTCTCTCCTGATACTAATAACAAAAATTGGGGTAATTTAATCCAATTGTGCTAGATAGGCTGGATACCAAGAAAGGCAAAAGCTATTTTGGGTAAGCAAGAATGGGTACTGGACAGATAATGAAGCCAGGTTATAGCTCCAGTCCTTCCTGAGGTAGGAAGTAGATGATTAGGGTGAGGCTGAGAAGGACAGCACCTAATCCACTACACTCTAGGTCTTTAAAGAGAGGATGAATGAATTTTTTTATAGAGGATTCCTGTTTCAGGTGAAGGTTGAGCCTCTAAAGTCCCATCCAACTGTTAGATTCTATGAATGATTATAAATAGTAATTTAATCATTATGAATACTTACAAACAGGGGCAATCTTTGGTGTGGGGCAGCAGCCACATAGTTTTGTGGGTCCCTGCTAAAGAACCCCAAAGATCCCTGTGGTAATTATAGAAAAGAGGCAAAGGCAGGAGGAGCTAGAGAGTGCATCTCTACTGATTGGTGGATATTTTTGGTTTTCTGCTTAGTAATGAGCTTGGGAGTTAAGCCAATGGTATGCCCAAACATAAGTTTGTGTATCAATCGTGTCCCAGCCACATATAGGTCATATAGTATTCTTGTTTCGGCTTTCATAGATCATAGGATCTTAAGTTATGACTCAGTGTCTAAAATATAATTCAGTATCTAAGTTATGATTGTAAATAGGTCACCATCTTCCACCTTTCACAGAGTTTAAATTTTTATGACTTTTCACTTAATACTGTATTTTATGGCTTTTTCCCAATCAGGACCCCACAGCCTCTTAATTGGTGTTCCCTGCCCACTCCAGTGGATCCTACACAAGGCTGCCAAAGTGATTTTTTTAAGACTCTTTACTTTAATCTTTTTTTTTAGAGGGGGAAGGCAGGGCAATTGGGGTTAAGTGACTTGCCCAAGGTCACACTGCTAGTAAGTGTGTCAAGTGTCTGAGGTTGGATTTGAACTCAGGTCCTCCCAACTCCAGGGTCAGTGCACTACTCACTGCACCACTTAGCTGCCCCCAAAGTGATTTTTAAGCACAGATCTGACCGGGTGATTCCTCTACCCAACCAACTGCAGTGGCTTCCTATTGCCTCCAGGCTTTTAAGACCCTACAAAAGCTGGTTTCAGTCTACCTCTCCAGCCTCATTGCATGTTGCCTTCTCCAACTCTGAGATCCAGATAAGCTGGCTTTCTCTGTTCCTCACACATTTCTCATCTTCAAGTCTTTGCACTGGTTGTCCTGCATGCCTAGAATGCATTCCCTCCTTACTCCACAGAGTTCCTTTTCTTCCTGTGAGATGTCATTTCAAAAAATAATTTTCTGTAGGGACTTTCTTGATCCCTTCAACTTAAGAGGGGGTACTCTCCCTTTCAAATTACCTCATGTTGAACTACTTTGTATTTATTCATTTTATATGTGAACTGTACATATTTTTATACACACTTGTCTCTTCTAGAAGAATATAAATGCTTTATGCCTAGTGATTATTTCACTCTTTTTCCTTGTATCACCAGCACCTTGTAGTGCCTGGCACATAGTAGGGGCTTAATAGATACTTGTTGATTGAATGAAGAACAGATCATGCCAGAAGTCTATTTCCTTTTTTAATAGAATTAATAATAGAAGACTGCCATAGAGCTAGCTTACCTATATTTTAGCAAACTATTTTGTAACATCTATTACTATTCCTATGGAGAGGTGTAGGTTAGATAATATCATAAGTTCAGAGATGGCTGGATGTTAACTTGGAAGGAAGTCTCTAGTGTAGCACCTTAGGGATCTATTCTGGGTCCTGTCTTAGCATCTTTATCAGAATTGCAAATGGCACAAAACTGGGAGAGATAATTAACAAACTGGATGATAGAGTTGGTTTCAAAAAAGACCTCAATAGATTAGAAAGTTGGGCCAAATCTAGTAGAATACAGTTTAATTAAGATAAATGTGAACTCTTACACTTGCATTTTAAGAAGTCAACTTCAACAGTACAAGTTGGGAGGGATATATTTAGATGGCAGTCCGTCTAAAAAATCTAAGGGTTTTAATGGATTGAAAGTTCAGTAGAACCAAAAAAAGGTAATGCAGTCTTGGGTTGCATTAAGAGATACACTGCTTGGGAATAATAGTAGGCAAAGAGGGGGGAAAGTTATTTCTTTTTTCTAGATAATAATTTACTTAGAAAACCTTAAAAAAAAACCCAAAATTAATTGAAACAAAATTCATAAAAGTTGCAGAATGTAAAATAAATTCATATAAATCATCAGCATTCCTGTATATTGCCAACAAAATACAGAAGGAAGATCTAGAAAGGTGTGTGATATAAGGCAAATCACTTAACCTCATCCGTATGTAAGTCCTGTCACAAAGCCCTTTGGTATGGGACTCTCTCTTTATAGGTATAATTGAATGTCCTGTCCTGTTCAAGGGGTGGGGCAGTGTTGGTAAAAGTTGGGAAAGCTCCAGTCTCCCCCAGTCCTGTTCTCTAAGCTTCAAGTCTTCTTTGAGTTTTGAGTGGCTTCTGGTGCTTCTAGCTTCCAGTTTTTAGAGGGAAGACAGAAGAGGCCAACCCCATGTCAGGTTGCTCAAGGAAAATGAGATCAACTGGCAGTTTCTGTCGTGTCCCTGTCCCTGGCTTGCTACACTAGAGAATGCAGAGTGTTTCCCCTTGGGTGAGATCCAGGACTCTCTTCAGGCTGAGCTACTATCTCTCTCTCAATGGGAAGAGCTCCTTCACTCTTGTATATATTCTATGAATACCTTCTTCGATTTGTTTTGCAATGATTTGGATAAATGAGTTTCTTGGCTATTTGCTAAGTGTGTTCATTGTGGAATTGATATTTTGTGGGAAAGGGATCAAGTCTTGGATGTAGAGGTCTCCTTCCCCCCAATAATGATGAGACAGTGATCAGAAGTTAGATTGAATCTGATCATATCCCCTAAACTAACAATACTTAAGGGAGCAGATAGCTATGTTTCTAGCCTGGTATCCCCTCTCCCCTCTGAGGAAAGCAGAATGGGCTTGGGTCCCAACTTTCTGCTTCTCTGCCTGGCAGGAATGTAAGTCTTTTCTGGAGTTGGGTAGGAGGAAAGATGCTAAAAATGTCTGTTCTGCATCCTTTCAAACTATACAATGACAACCCTCACCACAGGTGGTATCTCTCACTACACTCAGGTCTCTTTCCCTACATGTAAAATGGACTAATAATACCTGCCCTATCTACCTACCTCTCATCCCTCCATGGTGACGAGGAAAATACATTATATGCCATAAAGTACTAAGTAAATGTAAATGATTATGAGCCAAATCCTAGTGCCTACCCTCTCCTGCTGTGGAGAGTAGGGTTGGGAATTAGGGAAAGTAAGGCCACTGGAGTTATAGCTTCAGAGAACAGACTGTTGGCTGGGTGGGGGTTGGCGAAATAGGCATCAGTCCTGCCCCTTCCCCCAACCCTCTTCCACATATAGGATTCAGTGACTATTTCCTCTGAAGGCAATTGTGGCCTTGCATGCACTGGCAGACGGTGTGGTTAAATGGGTTTCTCAAGGCAGCTAGCAGCCCATCTGGGTACACAGAACTCATTGGTCAGTAGTAAAATAAATCAAATTCACCAAATATTTATTGAGCATATATGCTCAATATGCAGAAAGTACACTGGCTCGGGAATCAAAAAACCTGATTTCAACCTATGTGACATTGGATTTTTTTTGTTTATTTTTGGCAGGGAACTCAATGAAGATGGTTTTCTCTGACAGAAATATTGTTATCTCTTCTAATCCTCCCTCCTGCTGTAGAAATTCTAGATACTCCTGGACTCAGAGCAGCTCAAGGTCAATCAATATCTATTTTCCTGGGGTATCATCCATGATTCAAACTCCTGAAATATCTGTGGTGTTCAATGCTTTCAAGCTTATCAATGTGGTTGAGATCTTCTGCATTCATAGGAGCATATATATTTAGAGGTGGGAGAGGCTGTAATAGTAATCAAACCCAACTCCTTCATTTTACAGATGAGGAAATTAAGGTCTAGAGAAGGGAAATGACTTGATTAGATCATAAAGGTATTAAGTGGCAGAGCTGGGATTCAAACCCAGGTCCTTTGACTCCAAATTCAACACTTTCAGCTGCACCATGCTGCTTCTCTTCATACCAGCATAGCCCAACCTTCCTTTTACCCAATAATCGACATCTAGACCTTGGCCTATTGTCTTCATTCGATAAAAGCTAGGGAACCCTTGTGGCCCCATAGATGTGCTCTACATTGATGACAAAGACAGTTTCTGACCTCAAGAATATTTCCTTCCCACTCATGAACTGATTAAGGAGAGTAAGTATATTAGGAAGGCAGAATTTATGATTTCAAAGAGAATCTCATATGTGCCTAAAAGGCCTGGAACTCCAGGATATAAGGAATTCTCTAGGCAGAAGGCAGGAGAACTAAAGCATGTATTTACACTCCACAATAACAAGCCCACAAACCAGCGTCCCCATTTTGATATTTTCATCAAAAGCTTCCAGGCCCAATAAGTCCGCCTTACAAGGGTAATCAGAAGGCCACAGAGAAGCGAGATGGTATAAGGCAAAATCGTATACATGCTTCCCCTCTACGGTAAGAAGATTACCCACTAGCCTCTAGTCAGCTCTGCTACCGGCAGCTCAGCTTCGGCTGTAGGTGTCTCTGGCTCCAACCGGAAAAGGAAAGGAGGATCTTCAAGCTGTCCTCTCCCCTCTTATAGAGTTTTTGACATCATCAAGCGCTGCCTGAATGACCAGGGCCGATTGGTTCTTGACTTGGCCCCTCCCCCAGCGTAGACCATGTTAACACACCTCCCCTCAGCCAGCGCCACGACTCATCACACAGGAAGCTCTGGTCCTGCCCCGGAAGAGCAAGCCCCAGCGTCCAGGGAAGCTCAACGAGGTGAGCTGAGTCATTCAAAGAAAACAAAGTCCATTCTGGCTACAGTAAGAGCCAAGGCTATCAGGTGAAACATTGATCATAGCAGAGTAACTGATAGAGGGAACCAATGAAGAGCACACATCTTCAGGACATAGTGTATTTCAAAGAGTCCTGAAGTCAGAAAACTGGAATTTGGATCATGGACATTATTTACCAATGCCTGAATGACTACAGACAAGCCCATAGTCTCTCTATGCCTCAGGTTCCTTATCTATAAAAAGGAGAACTGAATTATGACTTCTAAGGTCCTTTCCCTATAATTCATTCCTCTAATCCATCATTTTCCAAAATCTGATCTTGATGCTTCCTGAAGGAACATGAAAATGGACTGTGTATAGGGTCACCTCCTCCCTTTCCCTACTCCACACATTTGAGTGAAACTGCTTACCCAGGCCTAGAGGTTGGAGCAGAGAGGGAAGACTGAGGCTGAATTTTCCCTCTTCAGTTTATTTCTTGCTCTAATCTCTGTCCATTCTCTCTGACTTCTCTGGCTTTTCCTCTGTTCTATGGGGCTTTGGCCCTAAGCACCCACAAAAGGGGCAACCTCTAAACTTGAATGTATGACTATAAATTATTTTGATTTTTTCATTGGAAAACTGCCTGTTCATATCCTTTGACACATCTATCAATTAGGGAATGACTTGTATTCTTTTAGAATTGACAAAGTTCTTTATATATTTGAGATATGAGACATTTATCTGAGAAATGGTCTATAAATTTCTGCCCCCCCCCCCAATTTTCTGCTTTCCTTCCCATCTTGGCATTTGTTTTATTTATACAAAACCTTTTAAATTTAATGTAATCAAAATTATCCATTTTACACCTGAGTTTGCTTTCTATATCTTGTTTATTGGGAAACTCGGAGCAATTCTGAGAAGTGTCATAGAAAAGACACTATGATTGATCTTCCAATTTTAGTCCTTTTCTTTTTCTGTTAAGAAAAAAGCCAGAAGTCCAGGGTTAAAGATATGGTGATGTGAACTGTGCCAACCTTTCCAGAAGGCAATTTAGAATTATGCTTTTAAAAAGTGGCTAAAGTGTTCATTTGCTTTGATCCAGAGATCCTACTGTTTGGCCTAAAACCCAAGGGAGTGAAAGATAGAAAAAGAGGCCCTATTTGAATAAATAAATTATAAAACATTTTAAGTACTAAAAGTACATGCCAAGCACTGGAGATACAAATATAAAATCAAAATAGTCCCTCTCTAACCACAAGGAGCTTACATTCTATTAGGAAAGACAACACATACAGGAGGGTTCAGTAGTAGAGGAGACAGCAAAGCAAATTTTTTTAAATGGGAAAGATCAGGTTCTTTTAAAAATATATATGGAGACTTGAACTTGAAGATTAATAGGGAGGTTGTTCCATTCTTCAGATGTCAAGGAGAAACTACCTGCCCTGTCCCATTCCACCTTCATTCCACAGAGGTAAGTTAGCATAGGGGCTTTCCTTTTTCCCCAACCTGGAAAGTTCTGGGTTGATCCTGTCCCTTCCTCCCCATCCCTCCATCCGTGGGAAGCAACATTAGAGGTGCTGTAGTAGCAAAAACAATGGAAACGATGGACCAAGGCACATCTGGCCCAAAGACAATACTGGATCGTGATCAGCATTTGGTTCTAGGAAAAAAAAAATGAGGCTCTCCACCTCTTTTTCTCCTCCCCCCCCAAATCCCAGCTTTTATTATCTTGGGCTTTTTTTTGTTTTGCTTCATGGAGCATACCCTGGGGTCCACTCTGGCTTCCCCCAGTCATTAATTCATAACTTCTAAAACAAAATAAATGCTTTGCCTTTCAATCACAGATGCCCTGTAATTTTCCACCATTGTCCAGGTGTGAACTGGAGTCAATGTGTGAATTAGACTGTCATGAATACTACTTCTCCTGTCTTCCCCTAAGGTGGAAAAAGCAGATCAAACATCTTTTTGGAGTGAAATCTCCTAATAAGCTCCTCAGAGACCACAGATTGGTATGGTTCACAATGCAGAAACTACTAAATTTCTCAACAACAATGGAACCAAAGGTCTCTAAAATGAACAAAGTCATGGTCATAAGCAATGTGAGGATGGAGATGCCCAGTTCACTGTGCCCTATATTTGGAAACAGGGTCAGAAGATGTTTGCACAGCACATTGGAAACATCCCCATGTTGTTGCCAAGGCATGATGACAGTTTCCACAGAATCACAAAGTTGGGTAAGTCTGCCATAGAGAATTAATCAATGGGGCTGAAGTCCTTCCTCAATTTCTTCTGACATTTTGAGGGTACTAGTGAAGTGGTCCACCTGTCACTCCTTGACATTATCACAGGATCTGTCAATCTTCTCTTCTTGTCATACACTCCCTTTGCTAACATCTTCTACTCCTGGATTTCTTCAAAGTTCTTCATTGGTTATCTGTTGCATCCTATTCACCCCCCCCCCCACCATGTGCTTTTTCAGATATCCATCTTTAATGGGGGTGGGAGGAGGAGAGGAAGACTGTTGTATTCCACGTGTCTCTGCCACGTTTTCCTTCCATTGTCTAAATCTTTCTCTGCAACTACTACCTGTTGTTCACAGTGATGCTCTCTGGGCCCACGGAGAACAAGCAAAATCACTTTTTCATAGGACAACTCTTCAAATACAGGGTAGACAGCCATCACACTCTGGAAGTCTTCCCTCTTTCAGGCCAAACAACTGCAGTCCCTTCAATTATTCCTCACAAGATAAGGACTCAGGGTTCTCCATCAAATTGATGACCTTCTTCTATATTCTTTTCTATGACCTTCCTAGAATATGGTACCTGAACTGAGAATACTCCAGATATGATCTGAGCCCCTGTAGGATGCTTTTCTTAATGAAGCCGGGGCTATATGAACTGGAGGTCCACTAATTTCCCCCATCCCCACCCCTGTCTTTTTTCTTTTCCCTTCTTTAAAATATTAAAAAAAATTTTTTTTTTTCAAATAACACAAACCCACCCTTCTGCTCTCCGATCCACCGGGGGGAAAAACCCCACAACAAACCATAGTCCTTGTAACAAATATGTACAGTCTAGCAGTAAGTCCAGCACTGGCCATATCTGATGCGTCCATCGCCCACCTCTGTCAGGGGGTCCTTGTCACAGGATGGACGGATCTGGGGTTCAGAGGCCCTGGATTCAAGCCAAAATAATAATTTATTATCTGTGTGGCCTGCGTTAAGTTACTTCACGTCTCTAGGTCTCAGTTTCCTCTTATGTCATACGAAGGGGGTTGGACTCCTAGCTCTAAATCTGGGGGTCCTGACATAAATGGTACAATCACGTTGCTCTTTTTTCTTGGGCACAGTACGATCCGCCAGGGCCGGTAAGGAGGCAGCTGATTCTGCGCAGGCGCGATAAGCGGCGCGGGCGGAGAGAGGCTCACGGACAAAGGAAGCGCCTAGCGCCCGTCGCTCTTCCGTCACAAACTAAGGCTCCCGCCCTTCCGAACTCCTTTCCCCTCCTCTTTCTCCTCCCCGAGGCTGCTCTCGCGGCATCTCCGCGGACGAGAAGTGCGCCGAGACTTCTGGCCAAGCGCGGATGGGAGGGAACCGCCCGTGGGCAAACTGCGCAGTCGCGAGGCATCCCCGGGGCTGTTAGGGCCTGTCGTTTCCTGCGCGTGCGCGAGGTTTGTGTCGCACTTGTGAGTGAGGCGAAGTTTTTGTTTGGCCTGTGCGGTGTGTCGGTCCCTGCGTTTAGGGGGATTACCAGGCAGGGACGCTGAGGAGGAAGGTAGATAAGGGGTAACAAAGCGCCACAGCCCCCGCTGTTTAGTTTGACTCCCGACACGGGCGGGGTGAGAAGGGCCCTCGGTGGAGTTAGAGGACCTCGAGCCTGAGGGGCCGCCGAGGCTGTGTTGGCTTTGGCCGTTAGATGGAGAAGAGCCCCCTCCAAGGTAGCCCTGGAATGGATCGTAGAGGTAATCTAGGGCCTCGCCTCGAGGTCAGCCTCCGATCCCTGCTGGCCTCATACTGACTTAGATGGTTATATCTTGGCCTCAGCTCCAGGTCCAATGTCTCCCCAGGCGAAAGTGGGGGAGGGGAGAAATGGCCTCCGTAATTGTCACAAGTTGTACTGTTAACCGTGGTAAGATGGAGGGAAAGGTCTAATTGAATGGAAGTTGCATGCAGTACGAGGGGACATTAAGTAGAGGAAATAATTTTACCAGGATTGGAGGGAATGTAAGCGTTTGAGGGACTAACTTGTCGGGAGCGGTTTGAGTATATACATAGCCCTGTCTACTACTATTAGTATTATTAATAGCAAAATGGGGATCAGTAGAACTCACCTCGCAGGGTTAGGTGCTTAATAAATGCTTAGCCCCCAACCCCATGTGCTGGACACTGTGCTACGTGCTTTACAAATATTATCTCATGAGATCCTAAATCTGAAACAATTACAAACACACTACTTTCTGTCCTAGGAATATTAAGCTTATAGTTCCTCAATGTTTTTAAATTTCCTGAGTTTTTCTTAATTGTGTTTAATTAGGTGATAATCCTGTTACCGTGGAACTACCATCTCAAGGCAGTGCAAAACATCTGTGAAAATATTGATTGCTGAGTTTAATTTCAACTTTATTATCAATTCAAAATGTGTCTAACACCTGTAGAAACAATGCCAAAAGCAACTCAAGATATTCTAAGAGAACTAGTTCGGATACTAGGTACTCTAAAGGATCTAAAGAAAGATATGATTTCAGTCAAAAATACTTGTAAGGAAATAAAGGGAAATTACACAGAAATGAACATCCTCATGGATAAAATTTTGCTGGAAACAGCAAAAATGAGACGTGATCTACTGCAGCGAAAAATAGACAGGGGAAACAAAATGGAAGAAGTCCATGATGCAACAGAACTAGAAAACCAGTTGCTAAAAGTGCAAGAAAAAGTGACCAACCCTGAAGATAAATGCAAACAAGCAAGTCTGGGAATAATTGGCATATCCGAGGGCATTGAAGGGGAAAAGAATCTGAATCTTGATAACCTGAAGAAATAATTCAAGAAAATTTTCCCTAATTGACATCCTGAAATGAGAAAAATAATTCACTTTCAACACAAAGGAAACCTAAAATCTAAGTCTCTAAGGCACATTCTCATCGGACTTTAAATCCAAGCCAGAGTCTTCTGAGCCTCAAGAAAGGAAAAAGCATATATCAGAAAACACTGATCTACATTTTATCACCCTTTGCAGTTAAAACCATGGAAAAATAATGAAGTTGGCACAGAATATAAAACTAAAAGATATGGACTTGGATTCTAGAGTCAGACTTGTAGCAAACCTAAACATTCTTTTTGAAGGCAGAAGAATGGTGTTTAAAAATTCAGCCTTCAAAGAATTCCTTGACGAAATACTACAGCTATAAAGGACTTTATGAGCACAGGGGGAACCAGGATTCCCTTGGGTGATAAGTAGTTAAGAATTCAGCAAAGGGTTCCTTCCTAAAGTCTGTTGTTAAGGATCGTTTTGTTTATAAAATAAAATTTACAAATCTCTTAAAAGAGATGTAAAATCTAACATAATATTGTGTTAATTAAAAATAAACATGAATTAAACTACTTTGTTTAGAATGTTCCTAGATGCTGGGAAAATACAAAATTTCTCCTTTATGGAAGATTAGTCTGGTAAGATTGTTACTTATGTAATATTAGTTTTGATGATGATAAAAAAAAATAGATGACATTTTAGAAGAGAGTGGGGGAAAGGGCAGGTTATTCCCATAATGAAACCTACTATCTTTGACTAAATTGGAAAATAGGAGGAAGGATAAGAAAAATCTCAATTATTTTAACACTAAATATTATGAATTTGAAAATAGCTTTCTGTAGAAGACCCATATTAAGATTTTTACACCCCAAACAACACAGCAGTTAGGTTAAAAACAATATTTAGGAGAATAAGTAGAAATCATACCTCTATCATATATTTCCTGATAGTTTTAATAACAGTTTTAAAAATTGCACTATTAAGGTTATTTATGATAGATAAAGAAAAATGGGTAAATTGTAAACAGACTGAATGGTTTGCCAAATTCTAACATGAAGATGTTAGAAAGAATGGGCAAAAATTAAAATGCGCATTTTTCAAGTATATAGTAACTTTCATAAAATGGTACTTTCTCACAGAAAGGGCTCAAGTAAATCTGAAAAGATGAATTCTATGTGCTATGTTTTCAGACCAACATAAAATAGGAATATATATAGAAGACTGCATGTAAAATAAGAGGATTAATTGATTCAAAGAATAAAAAAGAATAATATGGCACAAATACAACAATCTATAAGATGACAGTGATAGAGATTTATAGGTTAAATGCCTACATTAACAAAAATTAAAAATTAAACTTTTAAAGACGTTTTAAAGGGTAAATTAATTTCAATATTGTGCCTCAGGGAACAGGAGAGGGAAAGAGCCAGGCAGGCCAGTTGGTGGAGCAGTTAGGACACACTACATTTATTGATTAATTGGTAGTATAAGGGCATGGTTTGTGGTGCACCAAAACAATAACAATAGTAACATCAAAGATCACAGATCACTATAACATATAATGAAAAAGTTTGAAATATTTTAACAATTACCAAAATGCAACACAGACAAGATGTGAACACATGCTATTGTTGTACTAGTTGGTGTAAAGTCACACTAGGTACCTCTTTGTGTGTGAATGAATTTTCCCAGTGTCAATGAGTGGACCTGTATTTCTGAAAGCTGCCTTTGAATGTATAACCCTCACTTTTTTCCAACATGCTATTGGAAGAATGACGCTGATAGACTTGCTTGATTCATGTAGGGTTGCCACAAACTTTCAATTTGTAAAAAATGTCTGTGAAGCACAGTGAAATGAGATTAGTTCCTATATCTGGTATTGGACAAAATGAAAAATTGACCAGTAAACAGAATAGAGATTCTAGAAATAGCACTATAAAATGTTGGTGTTTAGTAACTTATTACACATTAATATTTGCAAGGTGTTTTGCTCACAGTAACTTGATACACTGTGGGAATAGGTTTGGGGAGGTATTTATACTGGATAAACAAAAGTGGAGTAAAAAGGTATATTGGCCAAACTGGAGTATTTTCCTAGATGGGCACCCCATTTTATTAGTCCTTCAAATTACATGTTTGACAGATCTGTAGAATAATAGCTGACTTTTGAAAACCTACATTTATATAGTGCCTTAAGGTTCAAAAAGTATCACAGTAATTGTCAAGTGGAAGTTTCCAACTGGAGTTAGGTAGAGCTAGTATTTTCTTCATCTTACAGATGGAAAAACAGATTTAATGACTAGCCCATAGTCATGCAGCTAGTAAGTACTACACAGGTTTCAAACCCAGGTCTGACTCCAGATCCAGTACTCTTTTCTACTATCCCACACTTCAAAACTCTTGGTAAGATGGCAGAGTAGAAACTAACCAAGGAAGCAGTTTTTATCCAAATCCCTTCAATGAAGTAGAAATATAGTTCCCACCTTTACCTACTTAACCACCACAAAGGGAACTTCTGAAAATCTGCTGAAATAACTTAGTGCAGCAACAGATACCTCCTTGTTGTAGATTCCCACACTGATAGCACCTCCTTCCCCACTCCCCACTCTACCTTAGAAAACCTAGTTGGTACGATCCACTATTCCCTTTTCTTCAGAGTTGCGGGGCCAGGAGCTGTGGAAGCTTTCTACCCTATGTGCTGTCTCTTGACTGTTTGGAGGCTAATCAAACCACGATAACCACCTCAAGGATGCCACATTCAGTCTTACAAGTGGTTAGAAAGTGTCTCCTTCCTCATTCTACCTCTCTTCTCACCAGAGCCTAGAGAATGCTTCCAGCTCCCCCACCAGGCCTGAACCAAGAGGAGTAGCCCCTATTACTCCCAGAGTATGAGTTCAAAACTTCTCCAGGTCTTACCACCATCACCCTGTGCTCAGGGAATCCCTTCTGCTTCCCCTCCCCAGCACCAGATCACAGCAGTTACTATCTACTCCCCACACAAGTTGAGGGAATTTCACCTATTCTAACCCCTCGCTGTCAGTTGAACCAGAGCTGCAAAGATACCCCTGCCTCCTCTTCCCACCTGAAAGTTGAGGGAAATCATCCCCCTCTCACAAAAGGCAAAGGAGAGGTTTCCTTTTGTCACTTCTCCCTATATTGGATGAAGTATGTAGGGGGGAGGGGGTGGTCCATTCTACCAAGCAGGAGGCTAATCTGTGGTTCACCTGCTTCCTAATCTTGACTGAACTTTGGTAAGACCTCCCCCATTACTATCATTCTGATGACTGACGGACGCAAGCTTCAGATTCTAATGGTCTTCATGACGACCATAATCCTCCACAGTTTTTATCACATATATCAGAGCTTTAGAGCTGGAAGGGATTTTAGAGATCTAGTTCTGTATGTTTTTCTAAACAGATGAGGAAATTGAGCCTAAGAGAGGTGAAATCCCAAGGTTAAATATCTAGTAAATGGCAGAGCCAGCAATTGAATACCAGTCTATTGGTTCCAAATCCGGTGCACCATACTATTGTGTCTTCTACTTCTTGTAACACCATCCTAATTGGTCTCCATTCTCACATTTTTAATTCCATCCATCAAACACCTGCCAAGCTAAGAGTCCTAACCTTGTTACTTACCTGTTTAAAAAACAAAACAAACCTTAAGTGGCTCCTTATTGCCTCTAGGGTAAAATCCTTAGCCTGGCACCTATGGCACCTGTCCTCCTAATGTGGCTTTACCCAACTTCTGCCTTATTTCACATATTGATATTCCAGTCAAACTAGACTAAAATTTGTTTCCCAGGTGAATCTTCTGCATCAGTGCCTTACCAGAGGCTTAAAATCTGCTTCCCTCTTGTTTCTGCTTTTCAGGATCCTCTTCCTTCAAGGTGCAGCTCGGTGCCACCTGGTGTTCCACAAAGCTTTCTCTGATTCCCCCATCTGAAAATGTTCTCTCCTTCCTCAAATTCTCTGAGAACACTTTTCTAAGATAACCACATTTGCTCTACATCATTATTATTGTATTATATTGATCTATGAATATGACCTTATTCATAGAATCACAGAATTTGAAAGTTGGAAGGGACTTCAAAGACCATCTAGTTCAACCCATGTTAAAAGGAATCCCCATTGTAAGATATCTGACAAGTAGTCATGCAAACTTTTTGAACTTCTCTAATTATCAGGAAGTTTTTCCTAACATCTAGCTTAAATTTGCCTCTTTGCAATTTCCACCTATTACCTGTTACTCTCTCTAACAGAACAAGCCTAATTCCTTTTTCATATGAGAGTCTTTTGAATACTTGAATACAGCCATCATGACTCCTATAAATCTTTTTTTCTCCAGGCCAAAATATCCCTAGTTATTTCAGCCTAACTTCATAATGCCATGGATGCAAAGTTCTCACTGAAGCTCTGTGACTTTGGATAAGTTACTTATCTTTGTTTGCTTTAGTTTACTCATCTGTAAAATGGGAGTATTGATACCACCTAACTCCAGGGTGGTTGTGAGGATAAGATAACCTCAAAGTGCTTTAAAACCCTTAAAATGATATATAAATGCTAGTTATTATATTAAAGTGATATTAAGACTTTACATTTATCCCTATTGAATTTTATCTTATTGGATTGATCCCTGGGCAGCTAGGAGATATAGTGGATTGAGTGCTGGGACTGAAGTCAGGAAGACTCATCTTCCTGGGTTCAAGTCAAGCCTTAGACATGAGCAAATCACTTCCTCTGTTTGCCTCAGTTCCTCAAACACAAAATGAGCAGGAGAAGGAAATTGCAAACCACTTCAGTATCCCTGTCAAGAAAACCCCAAATGGGGTTTCAGAAAGTAAGACAACCAAAAAAGGACTCAACAGCAAAAGATTGACCCCAATGTCAAGATCAATATCAGGCAAGATTTTTTGGAGTCTGCCAGTCATCCAGTATTTGCCTCTTTAAGCTTTGTTTCATGTGTAGATTTGATGAGTATGTCATTTAGGTTTTTATCCAAGTCAATGATAAAAATGCTAAATAGCACAGGGCCAAGTATAGATTCCTGAGGTACTTCATGGGAAACCTTCACCAATGACAATAGCCCATTTAACAACTGTTCTTTGAGTCTGGTCATCCAACTAGTTCAGAATCCCTCTAACTATATTACTCTGAATCCTTCTGTCTAGTCCAGCAGTTCTCAAGGTGCAGACCCTTTCCAGGAGGTCAAAACTACTTATATGATAATACTACTAAGACATTATTTGCCCATTAAAATACTCCCCCTTTTTCCAATTACATATCTGTAATGAAGCCACATTTTCTTCGCATATTTCAACCAAAACAACATATCACAACAAACTGAATGTAGAAATGGATTCGAGACTCTAGCTGTCTTCTATTAAACCAGATACTAAAGAGATCTGCCAAGTAGGCAAAACAACACCATTCCTCTCATTTACTTTTTTGAGGATATTTTTATAGAATCTATGTTAACTTGCAATTGGTTTATTCTTGTTACTGTTATTTTAAATGAATGAATCAATGTTTAAAATTTTATCAGGTTTGATTTCTAACATGATAAATATTGGTAGTTATAATCCACATAAACAAAAGCTCTTTGGGGTCTTCAGTAACTTTTAAGAGTATAAAGGGAGGGGCAGCTAGGTGGCGCAGTGAGTAGAGCACTGGCCCTGGAGTCAGGAGGGCCTGAGTTCAAATGTGACCTCAGATACTTGATGCATGTACTAGCTGTGTGACCTTGGGCAAGTCACTTAACCCCAATTGCCCTGCCCCCCCCAAAAAAACCCAAGAGTTTAAAGGGGGTCCTAAGAACAAAAAGTTTGAGAACCACAGCATTCATTCACATCTTTCCATATCTCTAGGAGAACAATATGAAATACTTTACCAAAAGCTTTGTAAAATGTATCATTCCCCCCATCTTCCAGTTTAGTATCCCTATCAAAAAAGGAAATAAGGTTAGTCTAGTATAACCTATTGTTGATTATTCTATGCCAGTCATTTGTAGTCACTGCTTTCCTTTCTGGAATGGATTTTGACAAATGGTTTTACTGTTTTTATTTTAAAATATTCTGTGGGAGCTTAGAAATGAATAGGGTTTTAATTATAATTTATTGGTCTGGCTGGTCTTGAATTTTTTCCTCTAAGCTACAATTTGTTCAAAAGTAGTTTTACAGGGTGGTGGGTTTTTGTGAACCACAATTGTATGAGTAACTTTGGCATTCTCAGTCTAGTGGTACAATTAGTTATTTGCAAGGAATGTTTACTAACCATCTCTTAATGATCTGCTCTAAAATTTTCTCAGAAATTGAAATCAAGCTCACTGGCCTACAGTCTGCAGATTCTGTTGTTCTCTATTTAAAAAATTAAGACATCATTTCATCTCCAATCTAATAGTGCCTCTCCCATTTTTTCATGTTATTTCAAACATTGCTGGTAGTGGATTAGCAGTCAAATCTGCCACTTCTTTTGGTACCTAAGAATCTCATTCATCTGCTCCAGTGACTTGAATTCATCAAGGGTAACCAGGTGCTCCCTTACTGCCTCTTTACTTAGTTTGGGTATCAACTCTGTTTACTGTTTTTACCCTGCCCTTTCCAGTATAAAGTTCGTTTTCTCTGGCAGAAAAAAACAGACCCAAAATAAAAATTGAGCAGCTCTACTTTATCTCTATCAGCAGTTTTCCATTAACCCCAAAGCAAAGCTCCTGTTCCTTCTTTGATCCTGCTTTTACCACTCCCCACCCCCATGTAGGTGTAAAGGTTTTTTTAAGTCTGCTTTCCTCATCAATCTTAGTTAATGATATGCTTTAGAACTCCTGATACTTTTTTTTATAGGATCACGCCGTGATTTTCTATCCATACATTTTTTAAAAATATAAATTGGGGGGGGCGGAGTCAAGATGGCAGCAGGAAAGTAAGGACTAGCCATGAGCTCCCCACCAAGCCCCTCCAAAAACCAATACAAAATGGCTCTGAACCAATTCTAGAACTGCAGAACCCACAAAACAGCAGAGGGAAGCAGGGCTCCAGCCCAGGACAGCCTGGATGGTCTCTGGGTGAGGTCTATCCCACATGGAGGTGGGAGCTGGGAGCTGGGAGCTGGGGGCAGGGAGCGGAGTGGAGCAGAGCCCAGCATGAGCAGCACCTTCCAACCAGATCAGGAGCCGGGCTGAGCATGCCCTAGCACCCTGAATCACTGAGCTGCGGCAGTTACCAGACTTCTCAACCCACAAACACCAAAGACAGCAGAGAAGGTTAGTGGGAAAAGCTGTGGGAGTGGAAGGAGTTCACTGTTAGGCCACCCACCCCCGGGGCAGCAGAGGTGGGGCAGCTACAGCTGCAGTTGCTTCCGGCCCCAGTCTCACCTGGTGGGAGGAATTAAGTGGCAGATTAGAGCAGGAGTGCACAGCCTGCTGAAGATTTAAGCCCAGTCCGGGTTGGGGGTTCCTGGGGAAGGAGTAGCACTGGTGTGGCAGAGCTGGCACATCCCCCCCAAACGTGGAACATAGAACTCTCTAGTCTACAAACAGTCATACCCCGCTGAAAAACTCAAGGGTCAAGTTAGTTGGTTGGGAATATGACCAGGCAGCAAAAACGCGCCGAGATTCAGTCTCAGACTTTGGATTCTTTCTTTGCTGACAAAGAAGACCAAAACATTCACACGGAAGAAGTTAACAAAGTCAAAGAGCCTACAACAGAAGCCTCCAAGAAAAACATGAACTGGTCCCAGGCCATGGAAAAACTCAAAAAGGATTTGGAAAAACAAGTTAGAGAAGTAGAGGAAAAATTGGGAAGAGAAATGAGAAGGATGCGAGAAAACCATGAAAAACAAGTCAATGACTTGCTAAAGGAGACCCAAAAAAAATACTGAAAAATACACTGAAGAAAACAACACCTTAAAAAATAGACTAACTCAAATGGCAAAAGAGCTCCAAAAAGCCAATGAGGAGAAGAATGCCCTGAAAGACAGAATTAGCCAAATGGAAAAGGAGGTCCAATGGACCACTGAAGAAAATACTACCTTAAAAATTAGATTGGAGCAAGTGGAAGCTAGTGACTTTATGAGAAATCAAGATATTATAAAACAGAACCAAAGGAATGAAAAAATGGAAGACAATGTGAAATATCTCATTGGAAAAACCACTGACCTGGAAAATAGATCCAGGAGAGATAATTTAAAAATTATTGGACTCCCTGAAAGCCATGATCAAAAAAAGAACCTAGATATCATCTTTCAAGAAATTATCAAGGAGAACTGCCCTGATATTCTAGAGCCACAGGACAAAATAGAAATTGAAAGAATTCACCGATCGCCTCCTCAAATAGATCCCAAAAAGAAATCTCCTAGGAATATTGTCGCCAAATTCCAGAGCTCCCAGATCAAGGAGAAAATACTGCAAGCAGCCAGAAAGAAACAATTTGAGTATTGTGGAAACACAATCAGAATAATCCAAGATCTGGCAGCTTCTACATTAAGAGATCGAAGGGCTTGGAATACGATATTCCGGAGGTCAATGGAGCTAGGATTAAAAGCAAGAATCACCTACCCAGCAAAACTGAGTATCATACTCCAAGACAAAATATGTATTTTCAATAAAATAGAGGACTTTCAAGCTTTCTCAGTGAAAAGACCAGAGCTGAATAGAAAATTTGACTTTCAAACATAAGAATCAAGAGAAGCATGAAAAGGTAATCAAGAAAAAGAACAAGAAAAAGAAATTGCAAGGTAGTTACTAAAGTTGAACTGTTTTGTTTACATTCCTACATGGAAAGATGATGTGTAGGGTTCATGAGACTTCAGTATTAAGGTAGCTGAAGGGCATATGCATATATATATATATGTTTCTGTATATATTTATATAAGTGAATATGTATGTATGTATGTGTATATATATATGTATATATATATATATATATATATATATATATATATATATAGGGAGAGAGAGAGAGAGAGAGAGAGAGAGAGGACACAGGGTGAGTTGAAGATGAAGGGAAGATACCTAAAAGAAATAAAATCAAATTAAGGAATGAGAGAGGGATAGGGGAGATAGGGAGAGATAGAATGGGGTGGATTATCTTGCATAAAGGTGGCAAGAGGAAGCAGTTCTGTGGGAGGAGGGGAGAGGGCAGGTGAGGGGGGAATGAGTGAATCTTGCTCTCATCAGATTTGGCCTGAGGAGGGAATACCATACATACTCAATTGGGTATCTTACCACACAGGAAAGAAGAGGGAAGAAGATAAAAAAGGGGGGGGGATGATGGAGGGGAGGGCAGATGGGGGTGGAGGTAATCAAAAACAAACACTTTGGAAAGGGGATAGGGTCAAGGGAGTAAATTCAATAAAGGGGGATGGGTTGGGAAGGAGCAAAATATAGTGAGTCTTTCACAACATGAGTATTGTGGAAGGGTTATACATAATGATACACATGTGGCCTGTGTTGAATTGCTTGACTTCTTAGGGAGGGTGGATGGGAAGGGAGGAGGGGGGGAATTTGGAACTCAAAGTTTTAAAAACAGACGTTCAAAAACAAAAAAAAAAGTTTTTGCATGCAGCTAGAAAATAAGATACACAGGCAATGGGGTGTAGAAATTTAGCTTACCCTACAAGAAAGGAAGGGAAAAGGGGATGGGAGGGGAGTGGGGTGACAGAAGGGAAGGCTGACTGGGGAACAGGGCAACCAGAATATATGCCATCTTGGAGTGGGGGAGGAGGGTAAATATGGGGAGAAAATTTGTAACTCAAACTCTTGTGAAAACCAATGCTGAAAACTAAATATGTTAAATAAATAAATTAAACTTAAAAAAATATCTATATATATATATCTATATATATATATCTATATCTATATCTATATATATATATATATAGATACATATATAAATTGGTTAGCAAGTTTCCTGAGCATCTATGATGGCCTCATCTTGCATAGCTTGTTTTTCCTTCTCACTAGAATTATGTCCTTTCATGTCTTCAGAATTTCACTCTTGAGCATCTCCTCTCCTTCGTGAGCTGACTTATATTTAATTTTAGTCCGTGAAATCCTTCCTGTCCTTCTGAACTCTTTGAAATCTGCTTCCCCCAAATTTAGACTGTATGTCAGACTATACCTGGATTTCCACTCTTCTGTCCAAAACAAGGAGCGAGTAGTCACTTTTCCCCAGGATTTCCTTTAGTTCTGTCTCAGCAAGGAGTTCCTCCTCACTAGTGAGAATCACACACATTATAATTTCTTTTACTCCTTCCTCCATCTTTTGAAGTATGAAATTATTAAGAAAGTCAAAAAGTTATTAACTGCTCTGTTTTTGGATTGGCTGTGCCCAACCAAAGCATAGTCCAGTGACAAGTTTCATAGCATCAACTCAGTGATGCCCTAAGGTCAAATTTTCTTCTTTAGTTCCTCTGGCTTGTTGACTAAACTTTGAGCAGTTGTATATTTTTGAGTACTGCCTCCTTTCTTATGTTTTGTTTTCTGTGGACTTCTGGGTATCTCAACTGCTATTCTTCTATTATATCTATTTAGAGGGGGTAGGAGAAGAGGGAATCTTTTTTCCACCCTTCATTCTTTTTAGGTTAAAACCCTTTTGATTAGATTTACAAGACAGACATTTTTATCAGCTATCATTAAGTAAGCATCACTTCTGGCCAGGGAATTGTCTTCCCAAATCAAAATTTTTTTGTGTTGTTGTTGCCATCTATGGGCAGCAGTGAAGAAAACTCAACCTCTGTTCCTATGGTCTCAAGATTTCATAATCATTGGCAATACTTTTTAGGGTTGCTTCTGGCAGTATCATTTGTGCCCAAATGATTCACCAGAAGAGGGTAGTTGTCAAAACAGATGACAAGTGTTGGAAAATTCTCTGTTATATCTTAAATACATGTTCCAGAAAGACAATAATTTAATCAGTCTGAAACATAGATGCCTCAGTACCTCAGATCTGTGAGTCAACAGCTAGTACTATTTTTTTCCTTTGCCACTTAATAGATGATGTCACCTCATAGCTTAGACATATCATTCTTTGGAGGACAAACAACTACCCTGGAGAGGCAGTGTGGTACAGTGGAAAGTCCCAGGATCTGATTCCAATTCCAGCTCCAGCTCTGCTACTAAATGCCTACATAATCTTGGACAAGTCATGAAACCTCTCTGGACCTCAGTTTCTTTTTTTGAAAGGGGAAGCCCTAAGATGCCTTCCAGCTCTAAATCTATTCTTGTATGACCTTCAGAAGAGCTTCAAATCTATTTTTGAGCTCTAAGTGTAACCAGTTACATCTTTCCTTTCTCTTTTCTTCTGTGTAGTGTGTTGCCCACTGAGGTGGCATTGCTTGTGTGTGTGTGCTGCTGGCACTATGTGTGCTCAACCCTGTGCTGCACTGTGTGTGCGAAGGATGCAGGAGAGAATGAAAGAAACACGGGCCAGGTGGGAGAGTACAGGACAACTCCGTTTATTAAGCAGAACCGGTCAGTTTATATACTCTATGAAATCAGATAAGTGGACAAAGCGTTGCAGTGCTTTGTTACTTTACTGGAACATCCTACCACGTGGCTCGTGTAGCCCATGTAGCTCCGATACATTGATGCTGACTATACTGAAACATTCCTGATCATTCCCATGCAGAAGATACCCATACTGAAACATTTCTGTTCTTTCCCATGCGGATCACAGCTGCGAGGGCTGTTCCTCACCACATCCTCTTATATTCTCGTATGGTCTTGCCTTGCACAGGCCTAGGAGGATTAAACAAGATATAGCTGGATCTCCACATGCCATTTTGCACGTTCTCAAAGATTGCTAGAACAGGCTGAGGCTTAAAGGGAAACCTGGCATGTACCTTTCTCACCATGGACTATCTCAGAGTTGTCCCTCTACATAGTGGTCTTCTATTTTCCAAAGTTCAGACAAGGCCAAGTCTCTCCCTTCCACCCCAAATATCCTTTTATCTCATCAAAATTTTGCTTCTGTTCTACTTCTAATTAAGTGAAGGAAGAGTTCTCTAGTGACCTGGAGTCCAGGAAGGAAATTAGCCTACACTTGGAATACAGAATTCAGCTATGATAAAATACAAATGTTTCGCGCACTCGGGAAGGCACTGCACAATTTTTCCTGCTTTCTCTACTGCTAGAGATTTTCAGTCTTGTTTTTTTAAAATCTCAACCCTAGTTAAAATATTATAGTCAATGGTCACCTCTTAATATCTTGACAACACCATTCAACTTCCTTTTCTTATTTTCCACCACTCTATGCACCTGGCAGAAACTCTCATCTGTTTCACCAGTTCATTCTATCAATTGGGTTTAAGCCTTCAATTTTTTGACTTGTCTTTTGTTACTTAGCTTATCTCCTCCTTCTCCTTTCTCTTTTTCCTTCTCCAGTTTTCCTCTGCAGTACCTTATCACTAATCCTCCCTAATTTTTCTTAATCCTCCTTGATCTTATTTCAGGTGTTCATTGCTTTCTTACCTGGTCCTACACCATTGTGATAGCCTAATTGGTCTTCAACCTTCTTTCATAGAATTTGCAAAGTAGATTCCAGACCAATACCTGGACCTTGAGATTGTTCTCCAATATCTTTCCTCAATTTGTCCCAAACTTCTAAATTGTACTTCTGACCTTCTTTACTTATTTAAACCCTTCCAAATCTTTTACACAATTTGCTTCTTATTTGTCTCAAGTCCTCTCTTCTGTTCCTTCTGTTATAGCCTTCTCCCATGAAAACCAGAAGTATATAAAAAGAAAATATAAAAGTATATCCTTTGTTGAAAGTAAATAAAAAGTAACTTCAGGAGAGGAGAGAACTAACAATAAGGTAATCAGAAAAGATTCCAGGTGGGAAGAAGCTGACACTTGAAGTCAGCCTTTTTAAAAAAAAAATATTTTTTATTTTTAGTTTACAACACTCAGTTCCACAAGTATTTGGGTTTCAAATTTTCTCTCCCTCCCTCTCCTCCCCGCTACCCCCCAAGACAACATGTGATCCAGTGTAGGTTCTACATATACCTTCACATTGAACTTATTTACATAATAGTCCAGTTGTAAAGAAGAACTATGACCAATGGAATGAATCGTGAGAAAGAAGAAATGAAACCAAAAAAGAAGGCAAAAAAAAGAGCAAATAGTTTCCCTCAATCTGCATTCAGAGTCTATAATTTTTTCTCTGGATGTGCATAGCTTTTTCCATTATGAGTCTTTTGGAGCTGTCTTTGAACCTTGGATTGATAAGAGGAGCCAAGTCTATCAAAATTAGTCCTTACAGATACAATGTGTCTGTAATCGTGTATAATGATCTCCTGGTTCTGCTCCCTTCACTCAGCATCGGTTCATATAAATCTGAAGTCAGCCTTTAAGGGAGTTAGGGATTCCAAGATGGGAAGGTGAGGAAGGAGAGCATTGTAGGCATGAGATGGGGTCAGTCCATGCAACACCATGGAAGCAAAAGATGCACTGTTATGTATGGGAAACACCAAATAGGCCAGTTTGGCTAGAACAAAGTGCACAAGAGTCATGTGCAGTAGGCAAGAACAGTAGACTGGAACTAGATGATAAAGGACTTAAAAGCCAAACTGTGGAATTCATTATTTTTTCCTATGCCATTGGAGCTTCCTGAGAAGAGTGATATCATATCTGTGCTTTAGGAAAATCAGTTTGAAAGCTATAAGGAAGATGGCTTTGGAGTGGGAAGAGACTAGAGGCTGGAAGACCAATTAGGAAGCTATTGCAATGGTCTAGGTAAGAAAGCAAAGAGCACTTGAACTAAGGTGGTGGAGAGAAGGAGGTGGTTGTAGGACATATTACAGGAGTAGAATTGAAAAGATTTGGACACTTATTTTATTGAGAGATGAGAGAAAGAAAAGATTTAAGGATGACTCCAATGTTGTATACCTGGGTGTCTAAAAGGATAGTGGTGTCTCAATAGAAATGAACAGGTTAAGAAGAGGAGAGAGTTTTGGGGGAAGGATAATGGACTTTATTTTGAACAAATGAATGAATGAATGAATAGAAAGCATTTATTTAGCACTTATGTGTAAAGCTAGGCTAATATGAGGTGTTCAAGGAAGACTGGTGAGCGCTTTTCAGAGCTGCTCATCCACCTCTGGTGTCTACCTGTCACTAAACTCTCACTTGTAGTGAAGGTGTAGCATGTGCTGCAGTCATACCCTGCTAAAAGCATCTAGACAGATGGGCTAAACCAGGTTGAGAGCAACTTACAAGCCTCAAACCTGTCTGTGAGTTGGGTGGGGGTGGGGTGGTGTCTGCTTCAGGCATGTAAAGACTCCCCCTGGCAGAATGGACAGAGGAGAATGCCTTATTCCAACAGCCATGAAAGCAGCTGAAGTGGGGGCTATAGACCACTTAGAGCTTGGTCAGCCATCAAAGATGCCATTGTCATCCACTACATCCTGGGCAGATTTTATCCTTGACTTATGTCTAGACACTGGACTTCAGTGACTCTGGAAGAGAAAGTGAGGCTGATGACTTTATAAAACTCTGCTTCACTTAAATCCAATTCACTTGAAAGTGAAGATATCACCCTCATGATGTCATTGGTCCTCTTCAAAAATGAAGGATGAACAACATGTGCAAAGTAGGTGTGCAAAGCACTGGGAATACACAAAGAAAAGCAAGCCAGTTTCTTATCTCAATGAGATCATATTGAATTAAAGATAGAGAGTATATACAGCAGAAGTAAGATGAAAAGTCTTCATAGGTTCATAGGGTACATCAACAAAACAAGTGGTATGCGTCTTCTTTAATGTCATTTCCATTGATAAAACCATATCTGTTTTCTGATATCTGACAGTATCAGTTCTGATGTTGAACCATTTGAATCTGATGGTGAGGATTTTCTGGGTATCTGCTGAGAAGGCAGGGGTTGTAGGAGGTTTTAGAATTATGTGGACAGAAACTATAGGGCTAAGTTTCAATCTGAATCTTTGGAAAGGATACTCACATCATGAGATTTAAGTACTGGGAAATCTAAGGTGGAAAAGAGACTTATGTTCGTTAACACCACTATGTCCATGAAACCGAGGGAAAATAAGGGCTTTGCATGATGTTACTTCAGAAGTGGTTGTTGCTGGGGGTGAGGTGGGGGAAAGGGGGAGAAAAGTCATGCCACAACTATTTCTGTTGCTTAACACTTTAATGGAGAGAGAAATCTTTATTCCCCTCTCAAGCACTGCTTTAGAGCACAGATCGATCATTAATAAGGAAAATTAAAGTTCACATTTAGGTAGCACTGTGTTGTTTACAAGGTAGTTTCTCAAAACGACCTTGTGAGGTAGGGTAGTCCAAATATTATTCTGATTTCACGTGTGAGGAATCAATATCATTACTATCATAAATCAACTTACATAGCGTTCTAATCTTTACAATGTGTTTACAAGGGTAAATAGTACAAATATGATATCTACTTTACAAATGAGGCTTAATACTGGGCACAACATGGGGAATGTAGAGAAGTACAAGACGTCACTGTCCTCAGGGAGCTTATAAATTAAGTTGGTGAGAAGACATAGACATAAAAAGAGAGTTCATAATATAAAATCAAAGGAATGTGAATATATGTGTGTGTGCATGTATAATGACTCAAAATGTAGTACAATTTTGTGTTTTGTTTTTTAAGTTTTTACCTTTGAAGTAAATTTTACTTGTCCATTTTAAAATTGTTTAATTTCATTAATTTGGTGAATAAAAATAATTCATTTGCAACTGAGTAGTCAATAAATGTTTGCCCTTAAAAATATTTAAAATAAGATTCCCTGGATGTGAACTCTGAGGAAATGTTCAGGGCACAGAGAATAGCCAAGAAGGAAGAAGGAGAACTCATCACTTAGTCATCATTAGTCAAGTCAAAAGGTAGCTTGAATATTATCAAGCCTAGTCTCCTTATTTGGACAGATGTGGAAACTGGGCCAAAGAAAATGAATGGATTACTTACTCAAGGTTATAAAGCAAATTAGTAGCAGAGATAAGACTAGAAGCCAGGTTCCATCCACTACATCACACAGTATCTCGTAAATAAACCCTTAGTGCCCAATGAATGTTAACAATAATCTCTACTGTTTCTATAGTGATTCATGGTTTACAAAGTGTTTTACATACATCTCTCTCTTTTAATCTCAGGTATTATTCAAACCATTGTAGAGATAGAATTCCATAGTCTGTCTCAAACCGGGTCACATAAACTGTGTAAATCCTCTGCCAGTTAAATTATGAGGAAGCCTGCAACATAAGATCCCACTGACTAGACTGGCTGCCTAACCACAGTCATCTGGTTTTATGAGCTTAATGCTTCAGGCATGACCACCCTACCTCCTGAATACTCACCTCTTTTTTAATCAGCCCATCTCTGCCCAAGTCCCATTCTAGTTTCTTTTGTTATCTAGCCTATGCTTGTGCCCTTCTAGTTAAGGAACTCTCATGAATTCTTAAACTTTTCAAACATTCCTTCCACCTTTTTAATTTAATGGAAACATGCTTTTCCCCAAAGAATACCACATCTTTCACATCTCTCTCCAATGGTGGACACCCCTTTCTCCATTCTTATTTGTAGAATGAAGAGGAGGGGTGCTCCTAGACCATTCCTCTACCTACACCTCTCAAAAACCATTCCTCTTTTAAAATTTTTTCTATTTATCAATTAACAAAAATCTACTTTCTCTCCTTCCCACTTCCTCTTCCCATTGGAAAAAAGACCAACAAAATCCTTGTAACAAATCTGAATAGTCAAGCAAAACAAATTCCCAAACTGGTCATATCTAAGAAATACCATTCCTCTTTCAAGATCCATACTTAAATTACCTTCTACCAATCCTCGATGCTATGTTCTAGCTACCTCCATTTACCCAAATTTTTTTCAATTACTTTAGTAGCTGGCTTATTGTATTTCTCTCCATCCCATCCTGTGCCATAATCTTTAGGGACTTTAATATTCATACTTCTAATTGGATCATCCAGCCTCCTCAACTCCAATGGATTTTCTCCATCTTTCTTCAGCTACTCACCAAAATGACCACATCTTAAGCTTTACCAAATTTCAGAAGTTAATCATTAGGAATTTTAGAATTTTACCAACAATCATCTCCTATCCTTCTATCTCTCACACTCTTTCATTCACATCAAACTTATCATTATCTTTAGTCCCTTCATTCATGTCAGTTTACCTCCCTTGCTCTGGATTTATTTGTCTCCATGCCCATCCTTAACCATCTAAATGTTGCCCTAGCTACTACCCTAGAAACTTTGTGCCTCCTGCACACCTCCTGCCACTCCAGCTTTCAATTGTCCTTATCCTTGAGTAAGCCAGATGTCACTGGAGAAAGCCACAAAAATGAAGCTCGTTTCATAAATTAAAAGATTTATGATACATAATCTTAGCTAGGAACTCACTGATGCCCAACAAGCCTTCTGCTTCATACTTACTGACTCCTCATTCCGTTCCTTGAAGTGACTCTTCTAGTCTTTTCATTTTCTCCACTTGCCACTGTAAATACCCTTTCCAAAGGCGGGCAGAAGATGGAAGGTGCAGTAGACAAGGTACCAGCTCTTTGGCCTCTAGTCACTTCTGGCTCCCAGTGACTTTGGGGATGGAGACAGAACCCCTTTCCTGAGGAAGAAAGAGCTCGACTTTGATGAGAACAAAAAGCAAAAGGAATATTGGAAGAAAGGAAGACAAATATAGAAGATCTGCTGTCGAGAGGAATAGAGGGAAGTTTGCCAGCAGTCATAGGAACTTTGCTGAGCCAAGGTGGTACGGACCAAATATGCATGAGCCTTGCTCAGGGCCAGTGATCTTCATTTTCCCTTCCCCTTTCCTTTTTTTCTCTGGGAAGGAAGAACTGGATGCTTCCTTTCCTGAAGGATTTAGAGGCTTTTACCCTTATGGGTTTAAATGTTTACTTTGTTTCTTAAACCAGTAAATAAGATAAAAGCTCTTAAGCCAGCTGTTAAGCAATAACCAATAGACTCATCTATGCTACTGCTTGCATATAGCATTGGGGAGAGGAAGGTTTTTTTTGTTTGTTTTTTTTTTTTTGGAACAAATTGGGACTGGAGAGAGAGATTTAAACCTACTGTATCTGCCAGAGTGAGATTTCTGTATTCAAAATAGTATCATCTGAGTAAAGGGACAAGTAACTGGGGGTGGGAGATCAGGAAAAGGCCTTGTGTAGAAGCACCTGATCCGAGCTTCAAAGGGTGCTAGAGATGGTAAGAGGTAGAGGAAAGGAGGGAATGAGTACATTTTAAGCCTTTGCATATGCAAAGGTATGGAGACGGGAGATGTACGACCTCCTGTGGTTTTCAACTTATGCCATCCATATGAAGATAGATTGGAGGAACTAGTGCAGGAAACAGCAAGTAGGCCAATTTTCTGGAACATAGAATTTGTGAAGAGGAGTAGTGTATGGAAAACGTGGAAAGGTAAGCTGGAATCAGATTATGATGGCCTTTAAATGACAAATACCCTAGAGTCAATGGGGAGCCACTGAAACTTCCTGAACAGAGGAGCGACACGATCAGACATCTAATTTAAGACATCTAATTTAATCAGACATCTAATCAATTTGATCAGACAGGTTGAAGGAGAACTAAGAGGGAGCAGGGTCACAAAAACCCATAAAGGAGAAAAAATCCAGGAGGAAGCGACAGTCGGCAGTCAACGGCGTCAAGTGATTCAGAGATCAAAAAGGATAAGGATTGAGAAAAGGACATCGGATTTGGCAATTAAGAAATCCCTGGTAAGTTTGGAGAGAGAAGTTTCAGTTAAGCAATGAAACCGGAAGCCAGATTTCTAGAGTCTGAGACGTGAGAAGGAAAGGGAAGACAGTGAGTACAAACGGATTTACACAGGGGTTCTTGACTTGGGGTCCCTTCACCTGTAGATTGATTTCAGGGGATCTGTGAACTTGGATGGGTAAAATAAATTGCATCTTTATTTTCACTAACTTCTCACTGAAATTTAACATCTTCAGTTATGAATGTAGGCAAAAAGCCATTATTCTGAGAAATCAACAGGCTTTACCAGCCTGCCAAAGGGGCACGCGACGCAAAAAATGGCTGAGAACCCCTGGTCTAGGAGTCTGGCCATGAAAGGTAGAAGAGATATAGGGTTCTTGCTTGAGGGGAAGGACATTTATTGTGTAATATGCAGTACAATATTCACCTAAGATTTGGTTTTGGCTCCTATATACTGTCACATAGGTAAAAAAAAAAAAATGCAATGAATGATTTTTATCAATGTATGGTACAATATCCTAGTTAGCCACCAGCGGGCGCTCTAATAGAGCCGTCTGTGGCTCAGGGTAGCTGCCCCGTTTGGCAGTGAAAATACTCATTGCTGTTGAACTTAAAAATGCCTCTGTCGTTAGGGATTTTGTTGTTGTTGCCTACCCTTTCTCTAGCCAACAGTTGTTATTCCTTAGCTGTTCCCATTGTCCTATCTGGTGCCTCCAGCTTTCCGCCGGCCCCTTTAATGGCAGCCTCTTCTCTATAACACCCCCTCCCTGATTCTTGTCTGCCCCCCTCAATGTCTGGAAATGCCTGTACCTATGACAGCCCAGGCCAGACATTTCAGTTTCCCGGCTGACTAGTGTCTCCTTGTTTGTGAACGCAGGGATGGGAAACCAATCAGACCCTCCTGAGCAGACTCCGCCCTCCCTGTAGAAACAAGCTGTTCTGACACGACAGCTGAGCAGACAAGACTGTCCTGACCCTGGACTGCCCTGAACGGCCCTGAAGGCAGGCCTCGGGAGTCTGAGACGATCATGGGCTCCCTCTGGCTGCCATGGCTGAACACTCTTGTACCTGGCAGAAAGAGAGGATCTGCCCCCTATGAGGAACAGAGGGGAGTTCACCGGCAATCGTGGAAACTTTGCTGAGCCAGGGTGGTAGGGACCAGATATGTATGAGCCATGCTCAGGGCCAAAGGATCTTCATTTTCCCTTTCCCTTTCCTTCTCTCTCCTGGAAACAGGAATATAATTCCTTGTTTGTATTTTGCCCCTGCCCCCTTTGCAACCCAGCTTTCCAGTTCTAGCATCAATGTGAGGTGGTTGGGGTGGGTTCCTGGTTTGGGGGTATCAATCCTGGCTCTGTAAGGGGATGTTCATTAGCTGCTCTACATATGTCTCTTCCCCTTTTAGCACTGACTAGCTTGTCTAATTGTTCTGCAAAGCCCCTTTAGTTCCAGCAATAGGAGCCTGGCATATATTAACATACAAAACCCAGTAACTCATTAATTTTTCCTTCTATGTCCTTTCTTTCTCAACTTATCGATTCACATCTGTATGTGTAAGTATTCAAATACTTAGCCATAGGCAATGGTATACAGTTCTGGTTCTGCATTTTTCACTATTATCTTATGTATCTATGTTTTTAATATTCTTCATTTTAAAATTTTTAATGGCAATATAGTATTACATTACATTAACAGTTTGTTCATTCATTCCCTAAAACATTTAGTATTGGGACTGTTTCTAGGTAATAAAATAATTTTATGTTTCTTTACAAATTATTTTATAAGACCTTTAAATTGTTTTACCAAAAAATTTTAAAACATAAAAGTATTCTAGAATATGCAAAAATGCAAATTAGCTTACAATATATTATTTTACAAATAATGTGTTTGGTAATACATTTGTAAGATGTTTAAAAAAATATATGTATATCCTTCAGCTACATTCCCAGCATGGGGATTTCTGGGTCGGAGAGTACTGAGAGGGACAGTAGCATAATGGATATTGTGTTGGACTTGGAATCAAGAAAATCTAGATCTAAATCCTTCCTCTTACACTTTTTAACTATGTGGCCACTGGCAACTAATTTGACCTCTCTGATTCTGTTTCCTTATCTGTAAGAGGGAAATAATGTGTGTACTACCTCTTTTATAGAGGTTTGTGACACTCAAATAATAGTGTTCCAAAAGCCTTAGTGCAGATTTAAGCTATTAAAGTTTAAATGTAGGGGCAGCTAGGTGACGCAGTGAGTAGAACACCGGCCCTGGAATCAGGAGGACCTGAGTTCAAATCCAACCTCAGACACTTGATACACTTACTAGCTGTGTGACCTTGGGCAAGTCACTTAACCCCAATTGCCCTGCCTTCCCCCCTGAAAAAAAAACCAACAAAAACTTAAATATAATAACTATTAAAGCTAAAAACTGTACTAAGACTTTTGGGACAATCTATAGACAGAGTATAAGGTGTTTTGCAAATCTTAGGATTACCAGCTTGTTTTCCAAAAGACAGCACGTATTTGCAACATGTGAATATGCCTTTATCTCTGTAGCCCCACTAGAACTAAGTTTTGTCACTATTGCTTATTTCAACATATTTCATATATTCTTGCCTATTTTTCTCCCATATAAAGTCTTTTTTATCCATTTCTAAAATATAACCCATTGATATTTTGATAGTTATATCTACAAACTAATTCAGAGACTATCGACAATTTTACTGTGTTGTATCCTTCTTGTTGTTTGTCCTTCCTTCTCGAAGAGGACCATGACATCTTGGAGGTGATGCCATGACTTGCAAGCAAATTGGATTTAAGTGAGGGAGGGCTATGAAAAATCACCAACCTCACTTTCTCCTCTGGAGCCATCTGTGCCCAGTGGCAAAATAGAGATCAGGACCACTGGAGATAGCACACAGCTGTAAACATTACATTCCTTAAAAATTTCTTTAAAATTGTCCTCTCTTCGTTTCTAACTTTGGTAGTTTGTGTTCCTATTATTAAATTAGTTAATATTTATTAAATTTGTCTTTCCAAAAATCCAATTCTTGGTTTTCTAAATTTAATAAATTTTAAAATACCATGCCCAAATGAAATGCATTCTTAAATTCTTGATTTTTCTTTTTTCCGTTTTTTCCTTTTCGTTATCTCGCTTTATAATTTCCTTTGGCCTAGCATGTTCTTTCTGTTAGGTCAAAGTGATGTTCCAAAAGCATGAATCTGACTGTATCATTGTAAACTCTCAGTAAACTCCAGTGGCTCCCTATTATCTCCAGGATCAAAGACAAACTTGTCTTTTAAGTAATAAAAATCCTTCACAGCCTGGCTTCAATCTATCCTCCCAACCTTATACATTATTATACAATTTTGCCAGTTAAACTGACTTTCTATCTCTCACATAACAGTCCACATATCATCTCCAAGCCTTTGTATTTGCCGGATCCCAGGCCTGGAATGTACTCTCTTTTCACCTCCATCTTTTAGAATCCCTAGCTTCCTTCAAAGTACAGATCATATAAGACCTTTCCTGATCCCCTCAGCAGCTAGTACCCTCCTGCCTCCCCCATTTGCTTATATTTTGTACTTCTAGCTTTGACTCAAAACTGCACTAAGACTTTTGGAACACCCCGTATACATACAAAATAGCTTTCCCATAGAATATAAGCTCAAGGACAGATGTTTCATTTTTGTCTTTGTACTTCCTGTGCAGTAGCAGGAACATGGCAGGTACTTAATACTTGATTTAAAATGTTGTTAGGTACAAAGTTAATTTCAGTTGCTTTTTTTCCTCAATTCCTGTGATTTTTAAAAAAAAATATTTAGAAACATTTTTGGCATCAACCCATAGAGTTTGATGTTTATACTAACATTGTTTCTTGTCATTGCTTTTCTGATTTTCTTCTTTGAATTAGCTTTTTTTAGTTGTCATGTACTTAAAACATTTAACTGTGTTTTAGTGCAGGGACTAACCTTTTTTGTGTCATGGATCCCTTTAGCGGCCTGGTGTAGCCTATAGACCCTTTCTCACAAAAATGTTTATAAATGCATAAAAACAAATATAGGATCACCAAGGAAATTATATCGAAATAACTATCAAAGTATTAAAAAAATCAAGGTCAGGAACCCAGGTTAAAAAATTGGGGTTTCAGTGTATTTTATTCTTGTCTGCTAAGTATGGAATGGAGCCTTTTCAAATTTAATCAGAACTTCCATGTCTATGTGTACAAACAATTTTTGCAAATGATACATATACACTTAAGACAAATGTGTTTTTCCATATTTCTCTTTTTAGACATAAGAATTCCTATTTATTCAATAAATTTGTCTGATTTGTCATGTCTTTATAAGTGTGCATATTCTATGGTATTAAATAATTAAGAAATACACACATAGAAACTATGCTTTTTACTCAGGTTTTTGGCTTTTCAGCTCACCTGTTATTTGGGGTATAAAAAGTTAACCTTGTTAAAATTTACTATTCCTTTTGCAATAATCTAATATTCTTCTTTTTCTTAACTTTTCCAGTTTGGATTTATCTGCTGTAATCATTGCTACTCCTTTTTCTGAACTGGCCACTTCACGATAAATTTTAGTCAAGCTTATATAGTCTTAGTTTTCACATATTTTTGTTTTTGATGTGTTTCTTCTAGGTAGCTACTCATTAAATCCATACATTTAGCTCATTCCTCTCTCTACCCTGACCTGCCTTCAACTTCAACACCAAGATAAAGGTATCACTTTTTTCTTTAGCCTCACTTTAAAATTTAGATGTTTTTGGTTCTTACATCACATATATTTCCAAATATATCCCTCTCCTCTGTACACTGTCCTTAAACTTTTAAATCTTTCACCCACTTTTCTTAATTTCAAAATTACTATGATACATTATTTTTACCAGACTGTAATCTCAAGGGCCTATCTCATCTAGCATTTCCGTACCCAGTAGGAATTTAATTGAAGCCAATACAATACTGTTACATTTCTCTTTTTAGAGGTCTGTAAATTTTGATTTGTAATCACAATTATAGTTATCAATATTTTTTAAAACCTTTTGCTGAATATCTTTAACTACTTAATCACCTAAAGGAAACATTGCTGCACCTCTCTAAACTTAGTTCTTTTCAGTGGAAGTCCTTTGTCACAGAATTCTTTGAAGAGTAAGTTTTCAGGTGTTATCCTTCTGCCTTCCAAAAGAAGGCTAAGATTTGTAGGAAAGTTGATTCTAGAAACCAAGTCCACATCTCTAGTTTTAAATTTATGTATTTTTGACCAATTGTCCTATGCTTCTATTGTTTTAGCTGTAAAGTCTTATGAAATGCTGACAGGTACTTTCTGGAGTCTGATGCACTATGGAGACTTGAATTTTAGGTTTCTCCTTATTAGGATGCTGATTTTTTTCTTATTGCCATGTTATTAATTCTGGGAAATTTTCTTGAATTATTTCTTCAGGTCTTTTCCCTTATCATTGCCCTCTGGAAAGCTAATTATTAAGAAGTTTTGGTCTTCTGCGGGTTGGTCACTTTTTCCTGGACTGCTATCAATTGGTTTTCTAGGTTTGTTACATTGTAGGCTTGATCTTCCACTTGTTTTTTGTTATCCGCTTTTTGTTCTGCTGCATCATGTCTTATTTTTCTGTTTCCCCCAGTATTTTATCCATGATGATATTCATTCCTGTGTAATTTGGCCTTATTTCCTTACATGTTTCTTTGACTGAAATCATATCTTTTTTCATTTCCTTTAGAGTACTTAGTATCCAAAACATTTGATCCCTTAGCATTTCCTGAGTTGCTTTTGGTGCTGCTTCAACAGGAGTAAGACATATTTTGGACCAATGTTGACATCCAAATTAAACTCAGAAATGAATATTATCTCAGCTACTTTTGTACTTGTTTGTAGTGGTATTTTCACTGTAACCAGTTTATCACCTAACAGAAAGCAAAACACAATTAAGAAATTATTAAGAATTCCTTCTGGAAGCACTGATGAGTGTTATCTTAAAATCTGGGTATAAAAGCAATTGATAATTCATCCCTCTGCTTTAGCTCATTTTAAATACTCCCAAGCAGCTCTCCTGAATCCCACAGGCGGATCCCTCAGTCCCTCAGTAGCATCTTCTGATATTATGTTCCGTCTTTAGTCCTAGAAAAATTCTCCTGTACTCAGTCCTTCTTGCTGCAACTTCCACTAAGTCCTTCTATTTTATATCCATTGACATGGGCGCAGCTGATCATTTTGATCTGTAATCACAATTATAGTTATCAATATGTTTTTAAAAGCTTTTGCTGGATATCTTTAACTACTTAATCACCTAAAGGAAATATTGCTGCTCCTCTCTCAACTTAGTTATTCCAGGGATCCATAAAACCTGTGGCCTAGGATCAACAAACAGTGTGAGCATGGGCAAGCTCCATAGAGCTTCCTGACCCACAGAGGGACAAGTCTGGTCTCATGACATCAAAAATCTGTTCCAGATCGGAATTTCTGATTCTTACCCCCCAAATAAACCATCTCCCCTCTCTTCCCGGAAGGTTCCCTCATCTGCCTTCTTCCTCCCTGTGAAGACCAAAATTCCTGTGACCTTTCTAGACCAGAAACTTCCAGGCCTCCAGGCCCCTCATCACTCCTTCAAAAACCTTAATGGAACCAAACTTGGCAGGGATGGATGGTGTGACTCTCCTCTTCTACCTTCATCCTCCTCTTGCAGTCCAGCCTTGGCAGGACCACCCCAGGGGCTTCAAGGAAAATTGTTGTATCCCATCTCAGCAGCCAGCGCATGACCCTGAGCTCAACCTACTCATGGTGGGAGGTGACTGGCTGGCTCTAAATGCCATAGGTGTGCTTTGGGACTGTGCAGCTTGCCCACAGCAGTTAGGCAGCCTAGGGAAAAGCTTGGAACCTCACTGCCTTGGAAAGGCTGACTCCAGCCTCAGAGTAGGGATTCTGTGTGCTCTGCCTCATCCCTTCTTGGGATCCTCTTTTGTTACTAAAGCACCATCTTCTCTCTGGATTCCTCACTGAGGGCCTCTGTTCTATACTGCAGTGGCTGCTTACCTGACCAGCCCATGGTTACAAGGAAAAAGCTGAGCTGATTGCTGGTGTTGTGGCATCTTATTATCACCATGTATTAAGAACTGGGAGGAACCTCAGTAGAGATCATCCTGGCCAACCCCATCATTCTACTGACAGGGAAGCTGAGGCACAGAAAGAGCAAAGAATTTGTCCAAGGTCATACCAAGCAGCACAGAGCCAAGATTCTAACCCCTGTCCACTAGTTCTGAACCAGTGACTAGTTGTATTAGCAAGGCAATAAACACAACATTGATGATAATTATGAATATGCCTATGTAGTTCTGTATTGTAAAATATGAGAGACTCTCCATATAGAAGGTAGAAGAAGTAAAACATTTTATTCAGACACCAGAGGACCAGATCCCATAACCAATAAGTCCAACCCATCCAAGCAGCAACAAACTCCCAAAACCAGTAAGCCCACTTTATCATAACAGCAAGGAACTTAAAACACAATATCACAGCATGGAGCCTCGCCATCCCATAACCTTCCACCCCTCTGCTGAGGCCTTCCCACAAACACACTCAGCACAACTAGCACGTCTGCATCTGCTCTCTCCCTCAGTTCTAACTTGCTTTCTCAGCATTTTCTGTGGCACACTTTCCTTTTCCTCTCAGCAAGCTCCTCCTACCATATGTGACTTAGGCTTCCTGTGACATAAGCAGGTCCCATGGCCTATTAATGGGTGGAAAAGATCTTCAAATTTAAATTACCATTACACTAGTTAACATGGCTTTTATGCAATCATGGTTGACTTCAGCAAACCCTGAGTTAGACACAGGCCCTGGGAATACTTGTAATCCTAATCCCAAGAACCATTAGCATGGGACTCACTCTTTATTGGTGGAGATCACCATCCTGTGCCAGCTTGAAGGGTAGAGTGGATTTGCTGAGAGCAGGGCTTGAGTTCTTCTTGAGTTGGTCTTGGAATCTTCTTCAATCTTTCTCAGCATTTGCTGAGGCTCTTTGGACTTCAGACACTTCTGGCTTCCAGATTTGAGAGACAGTATAGAAGATGCCAACCCCCTTCAGGTTACTGAGTGAAGAGACACTAGGAAGAAGTTGCTGTGAGGGGAGCTGCCAGTCTTCATGATGACCCTGTCCCCAGCTTGCTACAAAAGCTTTGGGGAATTGCCCTTTAGGGGAGATCTAGGACTCTCTTGGTTGAGCCGTTATCACTTCTGATGGGGTTTAGACTGTGGGAGCCCCCTTGAACTCACCTTGAATCTTTCCACTAGATGAGGCATTTGCCTGAGGCCATAAACCTTTCATTATTGCTAGGCCCAAATCTCTAGGCTAGGTTACTCTTAACCTAGCCTAGCCCTCCACTGTCTGGCTAGTTTCCACCTTTGATCCTATCAAAGGGTCTATGCCTGAATCTGTTACCCTTAAACTAGCCTAGCCCTACATTGTTATCTCCAGGTAGCCTTCATCTACTTCCCATCCTTAATCTCATTCTCTTGGTTCCTGGAGTCTGACCTCATCCTAGTCCCATCAAGCTCCTCCTTAGACTCCTCCTCAAGACCCTCCCTAAATCCCTCCTCCCATCACCCCAGGACCACCCTAGATCCCTCCTACAATCTTTGTGTATATAAGTTTCATCTTGCCTCCAGGAAGATGTTCAGATTCCTTCAACCTCAGATGGAATCTGGCCTGCTTGTGAAAACGAGCATCACAGATGGTGAGATTTCTAAAGACAACCCAATATGGCGAATCTTTAATACATTTTGTTTCTCTTTGGCTGTAAGAAAGCTTGAGTCAAGTTCATTCAAGCAGGACCTGGTGCGTTGATATTTTGGGGTCTTGAGCACCCCTAAAAACACATAGTTCCCTGACCTCAACACTTCCAAAGGGAGACCTCCTTCACTTTGAATTGCCTGGTATATATTCTCCTATGAGTACCTTCTCTGATTTCTGTTTTGCTACCAACTTGGATAAATGGTCTTCTTTTTCCTTTCTCATCTGCCTCCTAACTTCCTTGACTTCCTTGAAGTCTCAGTTAAAGTCATACCCGCCTGCAAAAAGCCTTTCCCAGTCTTTCTTAATCTTAGTGCTTCCATCTGAGATTAACCCAATTTATCTTGTATCTGTTTTGTGTATAGTTGTTTGCATGTTTTCTCCCCCATTAGCTATGAACTCCTTGAGAGCTGGGGACTGTCTTTTGCCTTTATTTGTATCCCCAGTGTTTAGCACAATGTTTGTCACACAGACATTTAAATGCTACTTGACTTATTGGTTTATGATCTAGTTGGCGCCACAGAACACATCCCAAATACTATGTAAGATATTGTGGTAAATGCCACATAATAAATTCTATGAGAATTTAGAAAAGGTACTGAAAACCAAGGGTTTTGTTGAGGGTTGAGGGAGACGAGGTCCAGGAACCCCAAGACTGGAGTTCCCAGATGGGGTCATTGAGGGGGATTTAGGGGTCAATTAGGTGTTTTGGGGTGGGATTAGGGAGTGGTTAAAGGGTGGCCAGTTCTTAAAGGAACATGTACTTTTTGTATTTACTGTGCAGGTATCTTACCCAGAATTTTTAGGATGGACTTCCAAATCTATGGAATGGCTAGTATTTATATAGTGCTTTAAAGTTGGGAAAGCACTTTACTTTTATCATCTCATTTGATCCTTACCACAGCCTTAGGAAGTAGGTGCTACTATAACCTTCATTTTGCAGATGAAGAAACTGAGACATACAGAGGTTATGTGACTTTCCTAGGGTCATACAACCAATAAGTGCTCAAGTCTTCTGACTCCAAGCTAAGCACTATCCACTGTGCCTTTTCATTATACATTCCGCCCATATCTGTATCTGAACTCATTTTGCATTTCCATCTACCTGCCTGAAAACTCCACCTAGATGTCATTTCTGTACCTCAACACATCCAAAATTGAATTTGGCATCTTCTCCTCCTGTTCTCCTCCTCCCCTCACCCCCACTATGAGCCAGCTCTCTTTCCAGTTTCCCTATTTCTGATGATGGTACCACCATCCTCCTAATCACTCTGGTTCAAAACCTACTCAGGATCATATTGAGAGTAAGAAGGGGCCTTACATTCAAGATTGCTTTTTTCCATCCAATCATCTGCCAACTCTTTCCCCCTCTTCTTTTACAATGCCTCATATCTAGCCCCTGGATTGGGTTGAAATCCTTCCTCAGATACTTAATGCCTGTGAGATCCTGGACAAAGTACTTAAGCCTGCCTCAGCAGGTTTCCTCATCTGTAAGATGGATATAATGATAAATATCTCATCCTACCTAGAAGATTATCCTGAGGCTAACACAGGCTAATATATGTAAAGTGCTTTTGAAAACAATGAATGATATATAAATGTTAGCTACTTACAAAATGCCAGCTATTAGTAAAGTACCTTGCATGTAAAGAGATAGCATGTAAAATGTTACAATTATCAATCTCCTTTCTTCATTAATTTTGCTATCATCCTAGTCAAGACCCCAGTTCCATTCTTCTAGATTATTGTAATAGCCTCCTAATTGGTCTCCCTCCTTTCCCATTCTTCCTTTACACAACTGCCAAATTAATTTAAGTGTTATTATAGGATTGATCCTGCCAGTAGCCTGACCTAAGCTTCTAGCTCTTCTCCATTGCCCATAAGCAAACACTTGCCCTGGCCCTTAATAAGGCCCTGCCCTATGTGGCTTCAGCCTACTTTTCTACCACCATTTCATTGTTTTCCTTTTTATACGTGACTATTCCAAGCAAACTGGACAATTGGCTGTTCCCAGATCTCATCCTACTCATTCTGGCCCCGGTATACTCATGGAGGCCATTCTCTTGTATCTGGAATATGTTATCTCCACATCTCCATCTGTTGATATCCTTTTTCATGTTTGTATCCACACTGACTTGCACATAGTAGGTATTTCATAAATGTTTGTTGTTTAGTTTTGAGGTTAAGGTGGTCTCACTGTTGAGGTTTAGGGGTGCTGGGATTCCAAAACAGCGACACATGGTCCAGCCAGAATGAGTTTGACCCAAGCCTCCTTTCAGCCAAAGAAAAACAATGTTTATTAAAAATCTGCTGTATTGGCCATGAAGGAGTTTAGACTGTGGGAACCCCCTTGAGTACCACCCTGAATCTTTCCACTTGATCTGGCTTTTCAGGCCCAAATAGCCCAGCCTTCCATTGTCTGGTTACCTCCCCATTGCCTTCTGGCTATTTCCCACCCTTGATCCTATCAAAATATCTATACTTAAATATCTATACCCTAGCCTTCTATTGTCTGTCATCTCAGGTAGCCTTCCGCTACTTCCCACCTTTAATCCCATTCTCTTCTTTGCAAAGGTGGGAGACTGGTTGTAGAATATCATGTATATTGTCAGATATCATTGATGTATTGGTTGATTCTGCTGACTTGGTTTTTTTTGTTGTTTATGTTTGTTATTTATTTGTTTTTGTTACTTGGAATGGTTCTCTGGGTAGGTGACAGAGAAGGGATATATTTGGAAATTAAGGTAACGTGAAAAAGAGATACTAATGGAAATGAGTTTTAAAAAACCATTCCTCATACTGTCATCTCTTTTTCAATATTTACCTTTTTTTTAAGTGCTCTAGACTCACTACTTCCATTTTTTTGCTACTACTACTACTTTACTACTACTCTTTAACATGTTAGTAGTTGGGCTTCCATCCCTACCACACTACTGACTTCTCTGAGAGGTTACGGATGACTTCTTGATATCCAGGTCCTTTTCTCTTATCTTCATTTCTGCTTACCTTTTTGCATTATTTGATGTTACTTATAGGCCACCCTCTTCTTGATACGCTCTTCTCCCTCAATTTCTTTCTTAAAAAATTAATGTCTTTTGTTTGTACATTGCATTAATTTCTGAATATATCTTTCCTGGCTCCTCAACCTAATGAACCATCTCTTGTGTCAACCATTACTGAGTTCGTTCTTAGAAAAACAAACAAAATTAGGCTGCATGTGTATGTTTATTTCTCTCAAAGCTTGCAGAACATGCATATCTCTCATTATAGACAATGAACCCAAGGATGGATAGACAAAGGGGACCTTATATCTTCGGAGTAATTCCTTCTCACCCCTCCCTCCCTTCCTGGCTCAGGATGCTTATGTCAGGCAAAATTATAGTCTCCATATGTGTTAACCATAATATGAGTGTAATGATAAGAAGGGTGGGACTTTTTTTTTTACTGTTTTCTCTTTTGGAATGCTAAGGCAATCAAGTGCCTTTAATAGGTCTTGCCTTTGTTTGAATAGGGCAGGTAAAGTGGGACCTTTTGTTTTTGTTTTGGAGTGCTTCTCAGCACAGAGGTAATCAAGTACCTTTGGTAAGTCTTGCCTTTCAAATGTGATGGCAAGCAAAGTGGGGTCTTTTGTTGTTGAGTGCTTCTCCTTACTGAGGCAATTGAGTGTCTTTGAGTCTTGTCTTTGTTGGAATCAAGAGTCATTGATTGGAAGAAATGTATATGACACAGTGCTAGGGATTAAAGATCTTTCCCGCAGTCCTTTTTCTAAGTAGGCTCTGAGCCCTCAGGGCCCTGAACAGGGTATAGGAACTCTGAGGTTGGCATTTTGCTTTTGGGGGCACACTCATTGGAAGAGTGTTGGTGTGGGGACTCTGGGTAGCTGTCAAGGCACCCCCTGGGCTTTGAAAAACCCAGATGTTGGTGCTTCTCTCTCTGGTAACTATGTATGCTGTGGTCAGACAGAAACTTGTCTGTTGATCTGTTTATATTGTCTTTGTTTGTAATTTCTGTTTGTATTTGCTCTGAAGTTCAGTGTGCTGACTTTTTCCCTTGAACTAAGTGAATGATATATGTATGTTTAATTAAAGTGAGGTTTTTAACCATTTAAAGTTTCTTTCCTTAGACAAGCAGATTAAAGAACCTGTGCTAGCAGCCTTCCTGTGTGCTCTTGTTGGTCTTGTTGTTGGTCTTTCACCTCCACAGCAGCTGCTAGCAACATTGTCATTACAATGAGAAAGAAATTTCTTAAGTGAGGAGATTGTAAATTCAATAAGACAGGAGAATGTCAAAGTGTCAGTTGAAATTATAGATTTAGGATGTCTGTGCTTCTTCTATCATTAACATGACATAATATAACATAACATGTGTCTATAGAATACCAAGATAAGAAAGGTCCTATTATTCAAGATAGTGTCTGGGTCAAGGTGCCTTGTTCTTAGTAGTCATAAAAAGAAGGATGCTTGTAGTCAGCTTCATCTGGCCTTGTAGTTGCTGACACAGGAAGAGGCATTCTGAGTTCACTCAGTGAGCAATGCCAAACATGTCTGTTATGCCAGAGCATGCAAAGCATTTTAGTAGATTAAGCTCAGAGTGGGCCAAAATCTCTCTCCTGATTAGCCAATCCATGTTTTAGGCCTTTCTCTGGTCTTGGGGTGGTCAAAATGGTTTGGGGAGGGGATCCACACTGGTAATAAAATCTTAAAAAGAGAAAAGGCAGTTCAGCAAAATTTAACTTATCTACCATGTCTAACATAGACTTTATGCCACATCCTTACCCCTAGTCTCTGCAGTGATTCTCCTTCCATTTCTATACTGGATCTTTCCTGGTTCTCCTCTTACTAATCCTTATTTTCTCTTCTTACTTGCTTGTCATGTCCCCAAGTGTGGCTATCTCCCTGGGCTCCAGCTCTGTTCCTCTTTTCTTTTCTCTACAGCCTTTCTTTTGGACCTGGCTTTAATGAGTATAGGTATTCAGAAGACTCCTAGATCTTTATCTCTAGCCCTGATTTCTCCCTTGAGCTCCAATCTCAGATTCCTAATTACTTGCCAGACACATTTACCTGGAGAGTATTCATTAACACTTCTCAATCAGCGTGTACAATCAGCCCAATTCTTTTCCTTCCCTCAGATTTGCCCCTTTTTCTATTTTCCCCACTTTTATTAATGGGTTCACTTTCTTGTCATTTTCCCAGAATCAAAACTTTATTACCATTGTTGATACTTCCCTTTTCCCTCACCTACAATCGGGTGTGAAGTCCTGTTGATTCTACCTCCCCATTAATCCATTCTCACCCTAATTTTTACCCCCTTACTCAATTTTAATTTTTCCAGGAAACTTTTCTTGATCACACCACTTGGTACTGACTTTCCCCTCCATTCCCCTTTCCCTCTCCCACCCTCCCACAGCATTTTGATTTGTAATTCTCTAAGGAACTTATCCACGTAATACAGTTATATTAGGCAGTTAGGTGGTACAGTAGATAGAATGCTAGGCCTGGAGTCAGGAAGACCTGAGTTCAAATTCAACCTCAGACACTTAACTAGCTGTGTGACCCTCAGCACGTCTCTTAGCCTCTGTTTGCCTGTGTCCTTGGGGGCCGTCTCCAGTCATCTTCATCTATGTCTTGTCACTGGCCCCAGATGGCTCCCAAGGAGAAAGTGAAGCTGGTGACCTTGCACAGCCCTCCCTCAGTTAAATCCAATTCACTTGCAAGTTATGGCATCATCTTCCTGATGTCAAGGATAAGCAATAAGAACAACAGCAGCTCTGAGAAGAAGGTGAGGAAGGTTTATGGGGGAGAACAAGGGTATAAAAAGAGAAGGTAGCAATCAAAGTATGTTTACTAAAATGTCATGCCTCAATTTCTTACCTTCTCATCTGTTGAGGTCTTATTATAGTTATTCGTCATACCTTTATTTCGGCAGATCTCTTATATTTTCTGATTCAGTGGAAATTCCTTGAGTATACTATGGTCCTCAATTTGTCTTGTCTCTCACTCAGAATCAGCCTTCCATACCCATCTTCCTAGGACTTCATCCAAGAGAACCATTCTCTCTCTCTTTTTATTTTTTTGGAGGGGGGGAGGCAGGGCAATTGGGGTTAAGTGACTTGTCCAAGGTCACACAGCTAGTAAGTGTGTCAAGTGTCTGAGGCTGGATTTGAACTCAGGTCCTCCTGACTCCAGGGCCAGTGCTCTACTTACTATACCACCTAGTTGCACCATCATTCTCTCTTTTACTTATTTATTTTGTTTGTTTAGTTGTTTAATCATTTAGCATTCTAAATTTCCCTCTTTATCCTTCTCTATTTGAAAATTATTTTTTCCCTTTTTTCTCCCCTCAGCCCTTCTTTCCTGTTGTTTTTTTACCTTCCCTTCCAGCTGATCTCCAGTTTAGGTGCTTGCTGATCAGCTACCTTAAAAAAAAAGAAAAGGCTCCATACTGTTTTTATAACAAGTATAAACAAGATACACTTTCTCGTGGTTTTAATAATCATCCATCACTTTGCTGACCATTTCAATATGAGTTCAAATAAAGAGAAAGTTATTTTCAGTATCACTTTCAGTCTCTTACATTGAGAGTCACCCTTAGTAATCAGTATTGTGGACAGTCCTCTATTGATTACTTCTGGGGCAAATAATGAGTGATCCAGGGGTATTTTCTTCATTAGGAATGCCAAAAGAGAAGTAAGGGCGAATAGGCCCTTCAAAGACTATGTTTGAGGGACTGTAGATAAGGGATATGTCTGTGACATCATAAAATGCTATATGTCCCTTTTCATAATCAAGAAAAATGCCTACTTTGGGGATAGGCTGCCTCAGTTGGAAGCCATTTTGTGAATTCACAAGGAAGAAACAATTTCCAGATGTGCAAAGGGTCCTTACATCCTCAGATGAGGAGGAGAGTTTCCCCTTTCTGCTGACTGAATCTTTACAGATGCCCAATTCCCACTCTGTCTTGTCTCCCACCTCTACTTCCCAATAGTGTTTGCCTGAGGTGAAGGTCTGGGCCCCCAAAACAGCAAGAACATAGTCAAATCTCTCTTCATTGTCTGGCAGGTCCTGAGGAACACTTGCATACTGGACCTTCTTCAAATCTTCAGACAGGATGAGATGAGGATTGGCTGATTGAGGATCAAGAGTTATATCTCTCTGGAAACTCATGAGCACTTGTCTCAAGCCTGTGATGGGGCAGGAAGTCAAGCACGGGGAAGCAAGCTCTGGTTCTTGAAGTAGCAGCTCCTCATTCTTCTTCAAAGTGCCCATCATATCCTGCAGCATTTCCAAGGGCATCTTGTTCAGATTCTCTTCTACTTCCAAAATCATTCGCTGCAGTTTCTGGATTTGTTGGGACAACTTGGCCTTGCTCTCCTCCAGTTTGATCAGATTGTCTCTGGATTCCTCATCTAGTCTTTGCAAGTATTGATATTCTTCATCCCATAAGAACTGGTGCATTTTCCCATATTCAGAAGTAACGGATTGTTTCAAAGTGTAGGTATCCTCCTTACAGCGTGTCTTTCTCCTCCTCACTTTGTCCAATGCAGTTTTAAATTCCTCTTCTTTTTTCTGTAAGATAGTACATATGTCCTGGAGCTTGTCTTTGCACTTGTTAGCAGCTGTTTCCAAGGGAAGGACATGATGATTCTTGTGCTCTGGGGCTAATAAACAGGAATCACAGAGGAGTCTCTGGTCTTCCTCACAGAAGAACTTCTCTTTTCCCCCATGTTGATTACAGGTGGTCAGGCCTACCATGCTCTGCAGCAAATGAGGTCTGAGTGTTTTGCCAGTGATGGACAGATTCTGCAGGTTCTTGTTGGGCACCAAGTCACTGTATTTGATGACTCCTCTGCACTCTGGGCAGGTTAAGGTTTCATTGGCTCCCTCCCTGCACTGGAGAAGACACTCTGTGCAAAAGCTATGGCCACATTTGACAGTCACTGGGTCAGTGAAGTAGGCCAGGCAAATGGAGCAAGTGAGATCCGCCTTGAGGTTTTCAATTAAGTTTCTTGTATCCATGTTTGTAGGCTTCTGATTCCTTCCTTCTGTGATATTCCTCTCGGGATAAATAATGCTAGTTCTTCCCCTTGACTTCTGGCAGCAAAAGATATAAGCACTGAGTTGTGGAGACCTCTTTCTCTGCTTAGCCCCTCCCTTTACTCCACCCCCAAAAGGTAAGAACTCCCATCTTTTGACAGGACTTCCAGACTCTGGCCTAGGGCTAAGTTCTCACCTTTCTTCTAATCCCACAATTTAGCAACCCTATCTCTTGAAGAAAACATCTGTACTTACTCTTAGTATGTGCAAAGGTCACCTAATTGGGTCATTTAGCAATAACATCTCATTTCCGAGCCTCAGGACCATCACATTTCCAATGTTCTGAGATAGAAACAGGGCACACTGCCTCTCCCCACAACCAAAACACATATTAAACTTTGGCATTTCCCCCTCAGTCTCTAATTTTTGTCCCATCTCACTGTTATGATTCACTGATTGTACTGAGATTTTTTTAATATAAAGATTTCTTTCTTATTTCAAGAGAAACATAGTTTTAGATATTGCACTCAGAAAGAATAAAAATAGCTTCTTTCTCAGAAGTCTACCACAAGACTTGAGAACTGACTTGTTGGTGTCTTTTTTATGCCTTCCTCCTTTAAGCTCCTAATCCCTCAAAAGGTGAGAATTCCTACATCCCAGAAGGAAGTACTTCTAGTCTCTTCAATGGAACAGAGTTTTCCTCATTTTCTTTTTTTCAGAATTATGGCCCTCAAGGTTCACAATGGTGTTCACACCTAGGCACTTTAGGCCAGAGTTGTCTTGTCCTTCAGTCTTGTGAGGATTGGGTAGAAATGATCAGATTTTTTAATTGGAGACATAGTAACAATATCAATATTGTTTTAGAATGGCTTCTTTGATGTGACAGCCCTGAGAAGAGGAGAAAGCAAGGCTGGTGACCTTGCACAGTCCTCCCTCAGTTAAATCGAATTCACTTGCAAGTCATGGCATCATCTTCCTGATGTCATGGTCCTCTTTGAGAACAAGGACAAACAACAACCTGTGAGTAGTCTGAGCTGCCCCAACGGGGACACCCAATTGGACAGTTCCAGTTGGTCAGTTCAGCTCCTTCCTTCCTTCATTTCCCTTCCCTTCCCCTCCCCTTCTTTTCTCTCTGTCCACTTGGGGTACCATGCCCTTATCTGCAGGTGTTTTGCCCAAAGGAATGTAAATTTTGATGGCTGAAACCAAGAAAGATATCTTGGGGTTTACTGGCTAGATTTCTTTCTTAAGACTATGCCTTAAACCCAATTCACTCAGCTCTTACTGACTGGTCAACAATAGGTCCCAGCCCAAGTACCACTTGGTGGTCATTGTTTGGGCATGGATGGCTCAGAGTGAATATAAATAGTAATTGTTTCTATTTTGGCCAGAAACCCTGAGGGTCTTCCCCTTCCAGATTAATTTTTTTTTAGGTAAAATGGTCCGTTCCTTGGCTCATTTTTTAAACTAGCCTTAATCACTGAATGGGCATTGCCTCAGTCAAATGGAGACCTAGAAAAGACCTTAGCTTAAAAAGGCCAAGGCCTGTCACTGCATCCCAGCCATTTCCAGTCATCCTGATCTATATCTTGCCACTGGCCCCCAATGGCTCCCGAGGAGAAAGTGAGGTTGGTGACCTTGCACAGCTCTCCCTCAGTTAAATCCAGTTCACTTTCAAGTCATAGCATCATCTTCCTGATGTCATGGTCCTCTTCCAGAGCAAGGACAAACAACATCAGCCTCAGTTTATTCAACAATCCTTCAAAATAAGGATAATAACAATACCTATATCACAGAGTTTTTATGAAGATCAAATAAGATTATATTTGTAAGGTGCTTAGCACATGGTTAGCACATAGTAGGCACTATATACTTATTCCCTTGGTGTTTCTCCCTGTCCCTCACCTCCACCCCAGACTGTTAGCTCCTTGGAAGTGTGAACTGTTTATTATCTAAACTTGTTATCTCTCTTCCAGCTCTCAGCATAGTGCTGAATATATGTTTAACAAATGTCAGTGTTGATGATGATGGACTATTTTAAATAGTCCTAATGGGTCTCCTTGCCTACAGTCTTTCCCCTCTCCAAACCATAATTCATTATATTGCCAAAACTACCTTCTTAATGCAAGCCTTGATTTCATTACTCCCCTTCTAAAAATCAGTTCCTCATTGCCTACAGGATAAAAAACAAATTCTTTCTTCTGGTATCAGAGAGAATATAAAATATCTTAAGGGCTGGGACCATTTTGTTTTTGCCTTTAAATCTGCAGCACATGGTTTGGTGCTTCACACATAGTAAGTGCTTAAAAAGATTTTGTCAAACGCTGAATAAATGTAATGTCTTTCACAGCCTGGTTCAGAACCTCCTTTACAAATGTATTTCAAGTTATGCCCCTTCACATGTTCAGCATTGTGGCCCAAATTGACTACGGGCCACTTTGAATCTCTAAGCATTTGCACATTACAATACCCTTCCATATCTTTGTTCAAATGTATCCCTTCCTTTAAAGTCCAGCTCAGGTATAACTACACCCATGACGTTCCCAGATTGTTCCCATTCCTCTCCAGTCTCTTCTACTGCTGTTTGCTCTGCATAATCACCCTATAGTTTATTTGTGTAAGTGCATTATTTTCCTTACTAACTTTTAAATTCCTTGAAATACGAGGTATTGCAAATTATTAGGGCAGGAACTATGTTTTTTTTTTAACTTCCTTCCAAAGCCTGGTGTGGGGAATCAATAAATATCTATTGAATTCAATTATCTCCCATAAGCTAAAGTATAAGGATTGAGGTATGATAATCATTTAAGATCATCTGAACCCCAATAAAGGCCAAAGCCTGAACTAATCAACTGGCCTAACAGATATTCCCTTCTTTGCTCTCTGAGTAAACTCAGAGAATGCCTCTTCTTGTGTCAACAAGGCCAGATGGAGCTAAGAGCATTTTTCCTCTGTTTATGGCCATGAAGGATGAGGCCCTTAACCTGAGACACTATCTTGAATAGTGGGACTTTTCTTAATATTTTATAAACATATTCTATGTTATGGCATGTTAATGGTAAAGGAAACACAGATATCCTGGGTTGTATTTCCTATTGACACTTTGTCAACTCTCTTATCTTCTTGTGTTTGCAAGCTATTCAATTAAGAAAATTCTTTTCTCATGGTATGATTAAACACATATGGAGACCATAAATCTGAGGGACATAGACATCCTGAGTTGGGATTGTCCTAAAATGTATAAAAAGGCTTGTCATCCTTTTTATCAGGCAGTCAGAATTTACATTCTGGCTCTGTGCATGCATATGGTCTGCTAGCTTTAAGGGAAGAAACTATATACATATATATATATATACATATCACCTAGCTTGTTTGCCTCTTTTAACCAAACTTTCAGGTCAATAGTTATGGTGCCATGACTTGGATGGAACTGATGGAGTAGGAGAAACAATACTCCACCCCACCAGTGTTAGTGACTCAGGAGCCTCAGGATCCATTTTTTTCCTGGAGTCTTAACCTTGATGGGGTTGGGTAAGTTCCCCTATTCCCAGCTTCCAAAGGACTCCTCCTAGTTTGATTGAAGTCTGAAATTCCCTTTAATCTAGCTCTGGTGGCAGAGATCAAGTCTGCATTCAAACGCTCAGTATAGATCCTCTAGAGGTAAGGATCCATCTAGGAAAAATAAGCCATGGGTCAATCAAAAACTAAAATTAGAAATCCAGCTGACAAGACCCCTGCTTCTTACATGTCAAGCTGTTACCACTGATGACCACAAAGACTGCCAGCGCTGGTGTCAGTTAACTAAAGATAGCCCCAAATTATGTTGGCCATGATGGGGCTCTTTTGACCAAAGTTACTTTATCTTAAGACCAAATTAAGTTTAAAGGCTAACAAAATATCTAACCAAGAGTGGGAATATTTTCATTGTTGGTTTGCTGAGATGGAAGAGTGAGAACGAAAGGCAGAAGCCTCTTCACTTAAGCCTTGCAAAGTTGTTTCAGCATCACCCCTTCCTTCCCCAGTACCTGCTAATTCCCTCTACCTCACCCTCCCCTCTTGCCCAACAGCCCCAGCCTGTCCTTCCTCTCCCACCGTTACTCCTCCTCCACTCCCTTCACCCTATTCCTTTCCTCCTTCCTCCCTCTCTTCCCTTAAAGGCTCTGATCCTGGGGAGGATAGCTGTGCTTTGCTGTTATCCCCCTCTCTCTTCACCTTCTCTTACCTGCTCTAGTCCTGAGGAGGATAACTCTGTTCTGCTGTTGTTGCTTCCTCCCCCTTCTCCTTCCTTTAAAGGCTCTGGTCTTGAGAAGGACAGCTACACTCAGCCTATAGACCAGAGGCTTAAACCTAGTCCCATCAGGGCCTATCCCTTTAAGGTAGTCAGTAAACGGAGCCCCCAGACTATAGCTATTGAGGATGCAAAGGGCCAAGTCAAGCCAACCATCATGGTTGTTTCCACCACTCAATATAATTTCAAGACATGGGAACAGGGCAAATTGCAGGCCATAAAAAAGGACTTCCCTGATCCTCTGCAGGACCCCATAGGCTTTGACGATCAGTTCAGCGTCACCCTCCAGTCTTACAGAGCAGGGATCCCTGACATTTGCCTCTTAGTAGTGATCCTAGTTGGGAAAGGTGAAGCCAGGAATTGGTGGGAAAAAGTGGATGTAAAAGCCACCCCTGAGGAAATGCAAAAAATAGACTGGGTTGCTTGTAAGAATCAGGAAGGGAACTATCAGGAAGCTAAAGCCCTGGGTGAAGCCCTAATTGAAGCTATCCCAGCAGCCTTTCCCTGACTTGTGGACTTTTCTACAATTAAATGTGTCACCCTGACAAGACTGTGTTCCAATTTCACAATTGCTTAGCTGAGGTTTTTGATGGTAATTCTGGCTTAGTCAATGATTGGGAGGGAGGGGCCAGACCCAGTTTCCCTCCTACTTTGTTAATAACCTCCAACCTTCCCTATCATGAAATATCAAAATCACCCAGCCAGAGTGGCAGTCTAAACACCCACAGTCTGTAGCTGAACTTGCCTCCCAGCTTACCCAGACCCTAGCAACACAGGACCTGAGGAGGACCTAGAAGCAAAAAGGGAGCTTTGAACTAAAAAGGATCAGGTTTATACTATGCAGCTTCAGCAACTAACAGCTCCCATCCCAACCTTATACCCCAATCCTAATGTGGTAAGGGACCGCAAACCTGGTATTTGTCATTATTGCAAGAAACTGGGGCATTGGAAATCTGAATGTAGACCCCGTCCCAAGGTTACAGAAATTCAGAAACACCAGGGTCACCAAGGCCCCCTTCCCCGAAGTGACCATAGAGGTGCTCCAGAGCAAAGGTTGCAGAATCTGATCCCCATCTACCCCTCTCTGTCCCTTTCTCAACTAGGGGAACTATCTGTGGTAGTACAGGGCCACCTCATCTTGGCCCTGGTTGACACTGGAGCTACCCTGTCAATTTTAGATCCCTGCAAATTCCCCACCCCCCTTCTTTGGAGTAATAATAGTCTATTGGTGGTGGGAGTTTCTAATAAGCCTCTCTGGGTGTTCCAGACTTTTCCTCTCTCTGTGATTCTTGGCCAGGACCACTTTCAACACATCTTCCTCCTTGTCCCTGGGGCCCCTCGTCACCTCTTTGGTCATGATATTTTATCCTTTCTTTTTGCTGTATTAAGCTTTACGCCAAATGGTTTTCAGGTAGATCACTGTTCTCCTACCTCAGTGCCTACAGCAGCCCTATCCCTGCTGCCTCAGTCTGGGACCCCTGAAGAAGACCTATCCCTGGCCAAGGTCCTGCCCCAGTTATGGGCCTCAGATCATACAGATATTGGGCACATTTCTACAGCTGCCCCCATAGAGGTTCAGATTGACTCTTCCTTCCTCTTTCATGTCTCTGTCAGTATCCCCTTCCCCATGCAGCTATTGAGGGTGCCAGGCCCCCACTCCAGACGTTCCTTTCAAAGGGATTGATTGTCCCCTGTACTTCCCCTTGTAATACTTCCATTCTCCCTATTAAGAAGCCTGGTAACTGAGGCTGGCTCCTCATGCAGGACCTGCTTGCTGTTAATGCCATTGTTCTCCCTTGCTCTTCAATAGTCCCCAATCCCCATACTCTGTTATCCCTTATTCCCTCATCTGCCGGTGCCTTCTTTTCCATCCCCGTGCACTCCTCCAGCCAATACCTTTTTGCTTTTACTTGGGAAGGATGATAGTATACTTGGACTGTCCTTCCTCAAGGTTTCACTGAATTTCCTACTTCTGTCAAGCCCTGCGTGACAACCTCACCTCTCGTCTTTACCCACAGATCAGTACTCCTCCAGCATGTAAATGATCTATTACTCTGCTCCTCTGACATGACCAAAGGGAAGGGTGATGCAATAGTGTTCCTCATGTTTCTAGCTTTAAACAGCCATAAGGCTTCCCAAGATAAACTTCAGTTTTGCTGCCCCTCTGTAAAATTCCTTGGGCATGTAATTTCTCAGGGCAATGTCTTCCTGGATTTCTCACAAATCTAGGCTATTCATGATTTCCCCCTCCCAACATCCAAAAGACAATTTCTGACCTTTTTGGGTCTCGCTGGGTACTGTCGATCCTGGATACCCAAATTCTCTGTCATTGCCTACCCCTGCCATACCAAAATACCAACCCCCTTTGCCTATCTAAAGAACAGCAGCAGGCTAGAGAATCCATAAAGACTTCCCTTTCTGAACCCCCGGCTTTGGATCTTCCCAATTCTTCCCTGCTTTTTGTGCTTTTTGCTATGGAAAAAGTAGGAAAGGCAGTAGGAGTTTTAGCACAGAAACACGGAAATCATTACAGACCAGCAGGACATCATAGCAAACAACTGGCTGCAGTAGCTGGGGCCCTACCACCCTGCCTGAGAAGATTTTTAAACAAAGTGAGAACTTTATACTTGATTTGCCTGTGACACTTTTTGTGTCCCATGTGGTTGAGGCCCTCCTAAATTCACATCACACCCAACATTTACTGAGCAGCTGCCTGGCAAAAATTAAACTGAAACACAGCTAATGGCATGGCCCCATGTCACCATCAAAAGACTAAATGTACTAAATCCTGCTGAGTTTCTAGAGACGATCCCTAGTCTTGAGACAGACCAGGTTGCGAATGATCATGAGTCTAACCCCACCAATCATGACTGCATTACAATCCTGGACCACTTGCTAACTCCAAGAGTCGACCTCCAAGAGACCCCATCCCAGATGCTGACCTCACAGTTTTAACAGATGGCTCCTGCCTGAGGAATCCCGAGGGACAAGTGGTAGCAGGTTATGGCATCACCATGGTAACTGAGGTACTGGAGTCGGCCCCCTCCCCCATGCTCATTCCGCACAACAGGCAGAGCTAGAAGCAGTGTCAAAAGCCTGTGAATTAGGAAAGGGGCTGAAGATTAATATCTATACAGATAGCAGATATGCTTTTGGGGTGTCCTATGAGTTTGGAATGTTGTGGAAGCAATGAGGATTCTTAACTTCCACTGGGCAGCCCATAAAGAATGGTAAACAGGTCTCTAGGTTACTAGAATGTCTGCTACTCCCCAGGAAAGTGGCCATTATCAAAACTACTGGTCACTCTCCTGAATCCATTCCGGAAGCTGTAGGAAATCAACCAGCTGATCAAGCCACCAGAGAGGCAACCTTCACACCTCCAGTTGCTGTAATGGTTTCCTGCACCTCCCCCTCTGCACCCCTGACTATTGATCTGGTAGCTTTAACAGAGCCTCAGGCCCAGATGTCTCTGGAAGCAGCACATCAGTGGGGACAGCAAGGGTGCACTTGAGACACTGAAATAGGGACAGCAGGTTGTTCTCCCTCACCAGTTGCACTGACCATTACTGAGTCGCCTGCATCATCTGTGTCACTGGGGACCCAATAAACTTTATGAACTTGCTTCTCAGATCGGTGGGGAATATCAAAAAGGTGGCCAAAGAGATGGTGTCCCGATGTCAGTCTTGTCCTCTGCACAACCCCTCCAAGCCCCTTAGGCCTCCCTGAGGCTTCTTTCTCTCCCTTTCTCATCCTTTGAGATGTGGCAAGTGGACTTCATCCAGCTGCCTCTGTGATGAGGATATGTTTGCCCTTGTTATGGTCTGTATGTTTTCCAGCTGGGTAGAGGTTTTCCCATGTCAGATAGCCACTTTAGGGATGAATGGTCCTATGTGAACGCATCATCCCTTATTGGGGGGTGCCATGGGAAGTTCATAGTGATTGGGGAGCTCATTTTACAAGCCTGGGGCTCAGAGTCATCCTGGAGGCTTGGGGAATCCACTTTGACCTGTGGGCAAGACCAAACTTTCCCCCTATGATATTGTCAACGGGAGACCAATGCCCCTCACCCCAGCTAATCTCTCCCCATTCACTTCTCATTGTCTTCAAGAATATTGTGTTAATATTAGTAAGCAAATTCATCAAATTCAAGACCTCCTTAGGTCCGCTGCCTGAGGCCAGTTCTCTCTCCTGGAGACTGGGTATACTGGAAGTGCCACCTGTGGAAACACTCCCTAGAACCATGGTGGAAGAGACCCTTCCAGGTACTGCTCACAACCTCTACTGCTGCCAACCTCCAAGGAATAGACTCCTGGATCCATCTGTCACATCTAAAGATTGCCCCTGCTCCCAAGTGGACATCTGAGCCACCTTGCCCTCTGGTTCCGAAGGGGCCTGAAAAAGATGTCATCAGGGGCAGCTAGGAGGCCCAGTGAGTAGAGCACCCGCCCTGGATCAGGAGGACCCGAGTTCAAATTTGACCTCAGACACTTGACACACTAGCTGTGTGACCCTGGGCAAGTCACTTAACCCCAATTGCCCTGTCTTCCCCCCTCCAAAAATAAATAAAATAAAAATAAATTAAAAATAAAAAAAAGATGACATCAGACACAGACAGCTTTCCCAAGAGTACAGACCATGTCTGTGCAAAGCAAAGCTCCCTCCCCACCTGAAGCTCCTTACATACCCAAGACTGGTTGCTTTTACTCACTCACTCTTACTCCCATCATGACCCTCACTCTCCTCACCTTGATCCCCCTTGCAACTTGCTCCTTCTGCTTGTTTGCAAATGCCTTGCTGTAGCTGCCCATCTCTGGGGATATCCAACCATGGGGGAGGAGCAACTTCTTCTCCTACCTTCCCACTCACCCCATGCGGAAGCTGGGCCAGAAGAAAGTCAAGCTATTTAACCCGCCCAACTGCTGGTTGTTCATTGATCCTTTAGGATGTACTTCAGTACAACCTATCTCTGCCTCTGACTGGGGGTCTGTTGAGGTAATTGCCCAGGCTCACCCCACTCAGGACCTAAGATTTTCTGAAAAAGGAAATCCTGAAAGGCCCATTGTAATTCTCAAGGTAGACCAGGTTGTGACAGAGAATTCAACCTTCTCCTCAGAGCCCCCTACTTCAAGAAGCTTTGGGAAAAACCTGAATCTGCCTAGGTTTGGATAGTTCTCAGGTGCCTGTCTTTTCAAGGGCAGCCTGGGCCTCCACAGCCTCTCCTGCTGCTTTTTGCTACTTATCTAATCACTCCTCTGGAATCCCTGTAGGGAAACTTGACCATGTCTGGTGTAACTACCTCAACTACAAGAGAGGAATCAAATTCTATCTATATATCCCTGCCCTCTCCTTGGATTCTAGGAACCAATATGACTCAAGGTAACTGATTCCTTGTACTGCACAGGACGGCCTGCTGGAATTGGTGCCAATCCCTGTGGTAGTGACTAGTTCCTCATCAATGCCACTTTCTCCCCTGGGTCCTGCCTAAAGCTCTGGCCTGATAAAATGGGGAATAAAACAATTTACTGGGATCACTATTGGGGATACTTTGGGGCAGAAAATGGGTATGGCCCTACCTCCAATGAGATGATTTACAATCCTTGCCCAAATCCTTCCATAGGCCTACTTCGTTTTTAGTCTCGGCTTCTGTACAATATTCCTCCAAACCAAAGCAAGGGCTGCTATACTTATAAAGGAGCCAGGGTTACTTTCAACCAGTTCCTGGGTTCCCTTACATTTTCTCTTACTCTACTATCATCCCTGGGAATGTTCTTTCTGTGTGGCATGTTCCTTTATCAAACCCTTCCTCCCCGGTGGACAGGACTATGCACCATTGTCTGGGCTGTGCGTGACTTCTGGTACATTCCAGACACTACCCCAATACCTCTGACACTTCAAGACCTGTTTGTTGCTGAACTCAGCTCTCCTGCCAAGTCTCTCTGCTTCCAGCATGTGATCCAGGTCGCACCCCTCATCATAGGAGGCAGCATCTAGGCAGCTACAGGGGTGGGAGTAGCAGGGCTTATTACTGCAAATGAGAGATCTGTCCCAACAGATGGCTGACGTGAATGACCAGATAGTCAAAGTGGTGGGGAATCTGCAGAGTGAACTTGGTTCCCTGGCTAGAATGGTCTTGCAAAACCGGAGAGCCCTTGATGCACTCCTTGTAGCCCAAAGAGGTGTCTGTGTCTTCCTTGAGGAGGAATGCTGTTTTTATGTTAACAAATCTCAACAAATATAGGATAGAATAAATGTATTTTGCTCTCAGGCTACTCAGTTAAGGGAAAAGGTTGCAGCAACTCAGTGGTATATGTTTAGTTCCCCAACCCACCCCCGCCCCCAGCTTACTCAGATCCCTCCTCCTTTCTGCCACTGGCATGCTTGCTATCCTTGCTCTTATCCTACGAGGGGTCCCACTAGGATTGACTTTGGTCCACAAATATTCCACCACCTCAATAAACAAAATAATGCCCACTATGGGGCCCACTTCAGATGCACAGATTAGTACATCTCCTTGGTCAACAAAGGAATGATTTTTAGAACTTCCTTTCCCATTGCCTGAAGAAGAGTGAGGGTTTTTTTTTCTCTTTCCCCATACCTTCCTTCCACAGACGGTGCCTTTGGCTTACCTTTGACCAAAAGAAGGAAATGAAAATCATTTAAGATCATTTGAACCCCAATAAAGGCCAAAGCCTGAACTAATCAACTGGCCTAACAGATATTCCCTTCTTTGCTCTCTGAGTAAACTCAGAGAATACCTCTTCTTGTATCAACAAGGCCAGATGGAGCTAAGAGCATTTTTCCTCTATTTATGGCCATGAAGGATGAGGCCCTTAACCTGAGACACTATCTTGAATAGTGGGACTTTTCTTAATATTTTATAAACATATTCTATGTTATGGCATGTTAATGGTAAAGGAAACTCAGATATCCTGGGTTGTATTTTCTATTGACACTTTGTCAACTCTCTTATCTTCTTGTGTTTGCAAGCTATTCAATTAAGAAAATTCTTTTCTCATGGTATGGTTAAACACATATGGAGACCATAAATCTGAGAGACACAGACATCCTGAGTTGGGATTGCCCTAAAATATAGAAAAAGGCCTGTTATTCTTCTATCGGGCAGTCAGAATTTACATTCTGGCACTGTGCATGCATGTATTCTGCTAGCTATGAGGGAAGAAATAATATAAACAGGTACTAACTGCATCCTAAGTCTGACACATCCTTTTAAAGATGAGATATCCAAGACTTAAATTATTTTCGTGGTAAATACAAATGGAATGTGAACCTAACCCCTGATTCTAGATCCCTTCCTCCAGAACACCTAGTCCTGCAGCTGAAGGCAGCTGGGGGACCAAAAGCCTGAATACTAGTCAGGAACTATGCTATAGTTATCATCTTTTGATTATGTTTGTAAATTCAGCCCTTGAGGCTATAATTTCCCTTCTCATGGACTTTCTCCACTATGAAGATAAACAGGGCTGGTGCCCATGTGGTCTGAATAGCTGGCTTCAGTTTTAGACATGGTTAATGGAAAAGGTATTAGCATGTTTTTCAACTCATCTTCTTTAAAAATAAAAAATATAATTTTATTGAAACAAAATTAGCAAGAACCCATGTTATAACCTAATGCTACTAAAATTATTTAAAAAGATAATCATATCTATAAAGCATTAATTTTTTAAAAAACCCACAAGTACAATTTGATATCTTTCATTCAAACTCAAGTGATTATAGTGTTTCTTCACTGTCATTGCACTAAAAACTACTCCTAGCTTTTCTGCCTTCCATCCATAAGTGAGAAAAGATTACTTTAAATCTAGTTAAATCAATGCACCTAGGTCCATTTCTACACTGATGTAAAGAGATTTAAAGTAGTTTTATTACAGGGGATAAGACTGCTGCAGAGACTCCTCTCCCTGAGTACTAGGGACCAGAGCTGGCTAGGAGCTCCTGAGGGCAGGGAAGGGGGATGGGTTTCAGACTAGGTAAAAGGGAGGTAAATCCATCTCAGTCCTTCTTGACCCCAGGGGCCTGGGTACAATTAAACTGCTTGACTCCGCTGGAAAGTGAGTGTGCAGAAAGAGTAGGCAACTCCAGTTTCACCTTATTTAGGAGGGTTTTCTTGATGGCAGCTGGGGAGATCTTCTCTTGATCAGCCATGAACTGCAGTTCCCTGCAAAGAGGATATGAGGGGGTCAGGCAGCGGTAGTATTAGAATTGTCACTGAAGGAGAGGTCAGGGAAACTGTCATGGAGCCTGGCTCAGTCCATGGGACTTGAGACATCCAAAATTGTTCCTCTACCCCCAGCTACAAAAAGAACAAAATGTGTTTGTCTAATTCATTCATTCTGCTTGTCTCATCTGTCCCATCTCAAAGGAGATGATAAGGGATTATCTCTGTAATCAATATATAGCAAATGCACAAACAAGCAGAACTAAAAAAAAAACATGCAGGCAACAGGAAGGTTACTGATGAGGAGGGGCAGGCCTGGGCCAGGGTGCCTGTTCTGGGAGTGGAGTGACCAGGAGAGAAGGAGGGAGAGTTGAACCTACCTAGTCCGGATGCAGGAGGCCTCAACAGCATTGATGAGTAAAGATCGAAAACCACCACTTTCCAGGAAGTGCAAAGCATGAATGGTGGCTCCCCCAGGGGTGCAAACGCTGTCCTTGAGCTGTCCTGGATGCTGCTCTGAGTTCAAGAGCATCTTAGCGGCTCCCTTACAGGAGCAAAAAGAATCAGAAAGGAATATAGTCACTGACAGAGAGACTGTCTTCCTGAACAAAACCTTCAGGACAAGGTTTCTTAACTTGTTTCTTAAAAACATTTTGATAATTATTCTCAATATCATTGGTTTCTTTTGTAATCCCAGGTATTTCATTTTATGAATTTAACCATTATTCTAAGAAGGGGTCCAGAGGTTCACCAGACTGCCAAAGGAATCCATGACAAGTTATGATCCCCTGTATTAGAGCCAAGAGCTCTATTTCCCCAAGACCTCCCCATCTACCTCCCTTTACCATGCTCACTGCAAGATATTCATCTAAATACCACACCAAGTAGCACAAGAGGAACCCTGTAATATATCATGCAAACAAAAGGCAGGAGAGAGGCAGGGATACTGACCAGTAAGGCCTGTGCACCCAGGCGGACTGCCAGTCTTCTTGGGAGGCCCATCTTCACCCCACCATCTGCTAGAGCATCCAAGGCCATAAATGCCCGCAGACAAAAACAATAAGCTGCATGTGGAAAAGGATGGGAGGGGGTATGTTGATGTCCCTCTTAAGGGAACTGTCTATTCCCTGAAGTTATTGGAAATAATCCCAGGGATCTAACATGTCACCTGTTAGGTCTGCCCACAGCAGGGAGTGCTGGCCAAGGATCCATCCAGGAAAGACTACTGAAGGCCAGTGACTACAACTTAGCCTTACTCCCTGCCTTTCCACCATACCCCAAGTAGCTGAATATTGGGAAAACCAGATCATCCTCTAAGATCCCACCAGCCTTGGGACTCTACCTCATCACCACCTTCTGTCCCTCTTATTGGAGCTCAGCTGAGAAAATCTACTCCTTTCTCACCTGGTTGTATTATTTTGGGATTTCTGACATTTCCATTGTGACCCCAGGTAACTTTACCAAGCCTATCCCTTCCTTCTTTTTAGCTTCCTTTGGTGTACAGTCTTCCCCCATAAGATGGTAAGCTCTTTAATGGCAGGGACTGTCTTTTTTGTATTTGTATACCCAGTGCTTATAGGTACTTAATAAATGTTTATTGAGCAACTGATCTCCAAAGTCCCAAATTAGTATACACCTGCCTTGCCCACAGACCCCAAGATTTCTCCCATTCCAAAGAGTTCTTAAAGGAAGAAGTGAGCTCATCAGGAACCCTCTCATTTCCCTTGCCCCACCCCAGTTCCAGCTCTCACATAGGCAGGGCCACTGCCGCTGAGTCCTGTGACAGCATCTATCAGGTCTTCTTCCACTTCTACGCAGAAGCCCACACTGCTCATTAGCTGTTCTAGGAGTTTCCCATCCTTCACCAGGGCATGGGTACCAGTGGCATATACTGTGGCTCCTTCCTGGACCAATACAGGGGTGTTGGTCATACATCGAATGATCTTGGGGGCTGGCTGGAATGCTGTCAATTTCTGAGGAGAGAAATAGAGTTAAATTCCAAGTTCTGATTCCCTGCTGCCTCTCCCCATCCCCACTTGCCACTCCAAACTCCTCTCCCTACTAGTCACTGAGCACATCTACCCCAGCACCTTGAGATCCTGACCTTTTCCTATTCAGGGGTTAGAAGGAGAGTTGTGGTACCTTCTCAATGGAACTGATAGTGACACCAGCAGCACAGGAGACCACGATGTGTCTGTCCTTGATATCAGACCCAATCTCATCCAGGATGAAGGGAATAATGTGAGGTTTGACAGTCAGGAAGAGCACATCACTGTGCTGCACTGTTTCCTTGTTGTGGTGGGTCAGCTTCACACCCATCTTCTGCAGGAAGTAACATGTTCAGGGACTGAGAATTAGGTTCAGGAGCTAGAATGGCCTACCCAGACTCTGGACTTTCCCAAAGGGACAGTTAGGTCACTAGCCTAGCCTCTTTCTAATCAGCAGAAAACAAATTTAGTATCCTTATCTTTTTATAATGACCTCTCATTCCTCCAAAATCCCTGTTGCTGGTAATGGGCTGGAAAAAGGGACCAGCTGAAGAAGAAGAGGAGGGAAGAGATGTTAGAGGTCTCCTTCCTAGGGGAAGACAACTGTCTTTCTGTTCTACTCCTTGGAAAATAAGACTCTCTACACTAGGATCCTATCATGAGCCAGGAATGGCAAAAATACTTGCCAGGTAAAGTCTTGACTATGTGAAACATGGTTGGTAATCTGAGGCACCATCATCAGTGTCACAATAACTATCACTTATATTGTGCTTTAAGGTTTGCAAAGCATTTTATATGTGTTTTCTCATTAACACAACACTTTATATTCTTCTTATCCACTTAATGTCCCAAGTTGCACATTTGCTTACTTATTCTGTTCTCCTTAAGACTGTAAGCTCCTTGAGGACAAGGATGTGCTATTTTTGTGTGTGTGTGTGTGTGTGTGTGTGTGTGTGTGTGTGTCTTTCCCCCGCACCTAGTATCTACACATAGTTTCATGGCTCACCATGGCCAAAGAATTGCTCAACTATTGGTCAATATGCTGGTGATCAGTCTCTACTTACTTAGCCAAGGTGATATTTAGATGGCAGATGTAATTTATCCCCAGGACATGCTCAAAACCTTTCTAGCTTTGTTGGACCAGACAGGGCTTGTGCTCTGCTAGCAAGAACCCAAGAGCATTTCCAAACCATGATAAGTTATTAGTATTGGTTGAATGGATGGAAGCCTGGACACAGCAATGGCCCAGGACATGCCCTAACACTCAGTTAGTTAAAGGCAAAGCTGGTAATAGCATTATAGTACTAGGTCACTTGTCCATTAGGCCCACGATGCTTTCAATATTGGGGTTTGGAGTTTGCTTGAAGGCCTCTACTAGGAATTTTGAGCTGGGAACAAAGACCATTCCCTATGCTAGAAACCCTAACCAGACTTGAGGCAGTGTAGCATAGTGGACAGAGCACTAGATCTGGGGCCAAATGACATTATTCGATGTTAACTTGAAAGGAAGGCTTTAGTGGAGTGGCTCTAGGGTCTGTGCTTAGCCCTTTGCTGTTTCACAAGTTCATCAATCCAGTGGTACTGACTGAAGCATGACTCCTGACTCTGAGCATTTCCAGTGCCTGTCTCCTATGCCTGAAATACCTTATCTCCTCACCTCTGCCTCCTGGCTTCCCTTAAGTCCAGCTAAAATTCCATCTTCTGCAAAAAGCAATTCCTACTTTTCCTTAATCTTAGTGCCTTCTCTCTGAGACTACTCAGGCACTGTTTCTTTTTGCCTTTCTTTGTAACTTCAGGCTAGCACAGTACCTGGCATATAGAATGACCTTAAATAAATGCTAGTTAATTGACTGACCGAATTAGATTAAGATATAGATGGCATGCTCGCTAAATTTGCAGACAACATAAATCTGAGAGGAATAACTAATCCACTGAACGTCATAGGATCCTAAAGGTTATTGACATATGTATCAAATCTAAGAAGAGGAAATTTTATAGGCTTAAATGCAAATTCTTATATATGGGTTCAAAAAATTAATTTCACAAATACAAGACATATGGCCTGACAGCCATTGGCTTGCAAAAAGATCTGGGAATTTTAGTAGACTACAAGCTCTCTATGAGTTTACAGTGTGATAATAGCAGCCAAAAAGAAATAATATGGCACCAAATAATTCATAGCAGCCCTTTTTTGTGGGAACAAAAAAATAGAAACAAAGTAAATGGATGCCCATTGACTGTGGATTGGCTAAACAAACTAGTTAAAAAATAATAGCATTTATATAGAGTTTTAAGGTTTGCAAAGCACTTTGCAAATATTATCTCATTTTGTCCTTACAACAACCCTAGGAGGTGGGTGCTATTAGGAGGTGGGGCAGACAGAGATGAAGTTAAGTGGCTCAGGGTCACACAGCTAGTATCTGAGGCCACATTTGAATCCAGATCTTTCTGATTGCAAGCAGAGTGCTCAATCCATTGTACCACCTAGCTGCCTCTGAGCCTCATGGAATATTAGTGCCATGAGAGACAACTGCACATGAAGAATTCAGAGAAGCAAAGGAAGACAAACTGACTGAAGGAAAAGTAAGCAGAATCAAGAAAACAATATACACAGTGACTACAGCAATGCAAATGGAAAGAAAAGCAACACCAGCCAAAACAGAACTGGATGCTGTAAAATCATGGTGACCAAACTTGGCCCTGTAGAAAAGCTGAGAAAACGTACCCCCTTCTTTTTCATATGTTTTTAAATTTATTTTTTATTTTTAGTTTACATCACTCAGTTCCACAAGTTTTTGAGTTCCAAATTTTCTCTCTCTCCCTCTCCTCCTCCCTTGCCCCCCAAGATGGCATGGAATCCAATATAGGTTCTACATATACCTTTTTCTGGATGTGCATAGCTTTTTCCATGATGAGTCTTTTGGAGCTGTCTTTGAACCTTGCATTGATAAGAAGAGCCAAGTCTGTCACAGTTAGTCCTTACAGATACCATGTGTCCATAATTGTGTATAATGACCTCCTGGTTCTGCTCCCCTCACTCAGTATCAGTTCATGTATGTCTTTCCAGGTTATAATGAAGTCCGTCTGCTCCTCATTTCTTATAGCACACTAGTATTCCATTACATATGTATACACCACAATTTGTTTAGCCATTCTCCAATTGATGGGCATCCCCTTGATTTCCCATTCCTTGCCACCACAAAAAGAGCTGCTATAAATATTTTTGTACATACTGGTCCATTTCCCACTTGTGTGATCTCTTTGGGATACAGCCCTAGAAGCAGTATTACTGGGTCAAAGGGTATGTACATTTTTATAGCCGTTTGGGCATAGTTCCAAATTGCTCTCCAGAATGGCTGGATCAGTTCACAACTCCATCAACAATGTAAATGTTCCACTTTTCCCACATCTTCTCCAGAATTTATCATTTTCCTGTTTTGTCATGTTGGCCAATCTGATAAGAGAGATGTGTGTACCCCCTTGTTTTAAGAGGCAGGAGATCACGTGTGTGAAATAAAGTATCTATTGTCTGCTTGGTTGATGTGTTTGTTTTGCTGAACTTTTTCTTTTAAAATCTTTCTTATTCTATGAGTAGTGAAGAAGGAAAGGATATATTTAGAAATAAAGGTATCGTAAAAAAACAAAAGGTATCAATAAAAAAGATAAGAAAAAAACTAACCTGATCTTAGGCAACATTTAGAAAGTTAGAGTTTCCAGGACTAGAAAGGTGACAGTCCCAGTGTCCTCTTCCCTTTCCAGACCATATCTGGAGTATTGGGTATCAGTCCAAGTACCATATTTTAGGAAGGGCATTTATTGATAAATTTTACAGCATTCAGAGGATGGTCAGGACCAGAATGGGAAGGCCTCTAGCCCTTGGAGGAACTAAGGAATTTTTGCATTGAAAAGAGTTTATGTCCCTAGCATCCAGCACACAGTAGGCACTTAATGCTTGTAGAATTTTAATTGCTGAGAGGAAAAACTATAGGCATTAAGTATGTGCTGCTGGCTGGCTTCAGAGGGCAGAACTAGAAGCAATGCCCAGGAACTGCCAAGAAACAAATTCAGGTTTGATGTAAGGTAGGGCTTAGTGTGGCCCCATTTCTATTGAGTTAGATGTAACTAGAGACTAGGCATTAAGTGACTTGCCCAGGGTCACATAGCCAGTACATTTCCGAGGCAGGATTCTGGTCCTCCTGGAAGCTAGGATGCACAGTGTATAGTTTTGGACTTGAAGTCAGGAGGATCAGAATCTGAATGCTGCCTCAGGCAGGTCCTCTCAGCCTCACTTTGCTCATCTAATGCTCACAGCACCCTACCTCATAGAGTTGTTGTAAGGATCAAATGAGGTAATATGTGAAAATGCTCTATAAATGTTAGATGATATTCCAAGACCCGTTCTCTATCAACTGTGCGACACTGCTCTTGAGATACTCCTTCCATAACATACTGCAACAGGCCAGGTGTGCCAGTTTACCAACCCCTGCCAGGGTTCTGTCCTAAGACTGTGAAACTGGGCCAAACCTGAAACTTGGCTTACCTACGAGCCATCCTGGAATCAAGCAACTTCGTTTGGGGGGGACAGATTTACCCACCGTACCTTCTCCCCACTATTCACACCTACCCTGAGTGCAGAAACTGTGGGCAGGTCCATATTTGGAGTGCTAGCCATTATCTTGTGGGAAGCCACGATGCCTAGAGAAGACACAGCTCTTTCAGTTCAAAGCCTTGGGCTGTGACAGGGGGTGGGGTAGTTCTGAACCCTACAAGTCAATGACAAATGTTTCTGGACCTCACACCCCAGACCCTCATTGTACTGGAGCCATTCCTATTCCTGGCATCATCACTTCCCGGCCTTCACCCTGGGCTTCTCAGTTATTTGGGATTTGTTGTTGTTCAGTTGTGTCGATCAGTTGTGACCCCATAAATGACTTGCCCAGGGTCATAGAGCTAGTAAGCGTCTGAGGCTTCTCATCTCCCCAACGCACAGAAGGGCTTAGGGTAACTGAGTGTAACTTCTCACTAACTCAGAACCCCTCCATCCTCAAGAATCCCTCTCTCCTACCTGCTGCAGAGAAGCCCCTGGCAAGGGCAAGGGCCAACTGGCCGGCCCCAATGAAGCCCACGCTCATAGTCCTGGAGGCGTTATCCCACCAACAGCCGGAACAGGCTCGAAGGGAAGCCCTGAGGTGCAGCTGTAAGAAGATCAGAAATGTGACCGAGAAAAGAAAAGGAGAGAGCAGCCCCGGGTTGCTACCACCTCCAGAGGAGGCCCTCCCAGAGCTGTGCTCTCAGAGAAGAGGGCTGCCTTCCGCGGTCTGCATTCCTGCAGCTAGTTAGCTCAGGCTCGCCCAGATTGGGTAACTGGTGGTTTCAATCCTCCCCGGCTCTGACCCTCCCTTGCCCAACTCCAGACCCTTCTGCAGAGTGGCAAAGGCCCACTTGCGGAAAAGGGGAATCTGGGAACTAACTGGGCAACGTAGAGGAAGGAAGACGGGGCTTGACCCATCAGGCTTAGGCAACCTCCATCCTCCCCGCGAGCCCGCCCCGCTCCTGATGCAGGTCTCCGCCCGGCTGCAGCTGCACTCGGAGCTTCAGGGGCCGGGCAATGGAAGCTGCAAGGGCCAGAGCAGCCAGCAGGAACTCGATAGAGCTTCGAATCCCCGCCCGCAGTTACCTGCTGCGAAAGGACCGCTCTCCCTACAGATGCGCGGCGCCGCCCCGCACGCTCCCTCCAGTCCTGGCGCCCCTGCTGTGGCGGGGGATGCAGGGATGTGCGTCCGAGAACCTGGCCTGCTAGGGCCTCTCCAACCCCTGCAGCTCTCAAAACGTAACT